>NW_006293550.1:1033345-1037087 GCF_000327345.1 Myotis davidii
ACAGGCCTGGCCCCTCCCTAACTGCCTCCCCTGCAGGCCTGGTTGCCCCCAACTGGCCTCCCCTGCCATCCATCTTGTGGTGGCCATCTTTGACCACATGGGGGCGGCCATCTTGTGTGAGGGCATGATGGTCAATTTGCATAATGCTGCTTTATTATATAGCGTAGGATTATTATTATTATTTTTTTTTATTTTATTAATCCTCACCTGAGGATATTTTCCAATGATTTTTAGAGAGGGTGAAAGGGAGGGGGAGAGATTGAGAAAGAAACATCCATGTGATAGAAACACATGGATTGGTTGCCGGGGATCAAGCCTGCAACCCAGGTACATGTCCTTAACCAGAAAGAAACCTGCAACCCTTTAGTCTGAAGGCCAATGCTCTATTCACTGAGTCAAACAGTCTAGGACTACTTTGTTTGTTATTTATTGATTTGAGAAAGAGAGAGAGAGAAGAGAGAGACATAGATTTGCTGTTCCACTTATTGATACATTCATTGTCTGTGCCTTGACTGGAGATTGAACCTGCAACCTGGTGTATCAATACAATGCTCTATCCAACTGAGCTATCTGACCAGGGTCTGTGATGGCCACATTTAATGACCAAACTACCTTATTAAGGTGTGTGGGCAGGGGGAGGCTGAGAAAGCTAAAGATAGAAAATGTTTGAAGTTGGTTTTGAGGAGGTAATTTCAAAACGAAGTTAAAGCAGATACTTGGGGATGTCAGGGAGTGTGGAAGGCCCATTAAATATCTTGACTCTTAAGCAGTTGTTGAGTGAGTTTTGCAATGAAAAGCATATCATTGTCTGACTGAAGATGATCTGAAAAGAGCAGTACAGACTTTGACCTTGGACACCTAAGAGCTAATCTCCAAGCTCTTGGAATGTCCTGGCTGATAGCAGTATCTTTGTTTACCTATGGGCAGAGGGACCTTGAAATCTGTAGACAGAAAAGTATAAAACCTTAAACCCCCACCAAGTGGGGTGCTCAGACAAGCTAGGTTACCCTCTTGTGCTGTATGCCAAGTGCATTTTTAGTAAATTTGTTTGCTTTGCTCCATAATAAATTTGCTTGCTTTGCTTCAATGCTGCGGTCTGTCTCTCATCTGAAAATTTTCTTATGAGATTGACAAGAGCTGAGGTGGAGTCAGCTCTCCCCTTCTGACTCAGGGGGCTGTCCAGTAATACATAGGATGGTAAATTGGGTGCCTATATTCAACATAGCCCTAAAAGTTTGAGACCTTCCTGTCCCTGAAGTTTCTCAGTGTACTTGTATAGGTATATATGGTTTTCCTTGGTACCTGATGAAGACGGGAAACCACAGCCCACCCCTAATTATGTTTCTCCATAAAGAAACTGAGATTAAGGTATTGGGAGGAAAGAGACAGAGAACATGGAGGGAGAGAATGACTCTACACCAGTAAGCATGGCACATTTACTTTTCGTTTCAAGTGTTCCTGGAACTGCACATGGCTCAACTGAAAAAAACTTTAATGGTTTTGACCTACCCAATGTCTCTGTTAGGTTCATCATTGCTGACACAATCTATTTCAGCTTGAGGGAATCCTTGACTCATAGGATGCTTGCTGCCCCAATTTCATGATAACGTTCTTATCTCCTCCTGTCTGAGAACAGTGACAAACATTCACATTACTATTGGGGCAGCATGATTAAGTTCTACCTTTCTTCAGTCTCTCAGCTGCTGAGCATTTATTGAAGGGTGGGGCAGTATCAGATACTTACTTATTTCCTGTCCATCCGCAACTCTTGCTCACCTTTAGTAAGAGCATTTTATCCCAAATCTCAGGGTTTCTTTTAATATAGGTCCATGAGGCTCTCATTTTTTTTCTTCCTATAAAGCCATGGTTCTATTAGCATCTCATCCTCACTGTTGAAAACTCTTCATAAAATAGCCAGTTAGACATGCATATTTTCATGGAAATTGGAGGAAGACATGAGATTCTAAATTAGAAACAAAGGACTCTATCCCTCATAGCACCACAAGAAGTAGGGGGCATTCAGGAGGCAGCTGATCAATGACTTCTCTGCCATCATTGGTGTTTCTATCTCTCCCTCTATGAAATCAATAAAAATCCTATATAATAAAGAGGTAATATGCAAATTAACCCCACACCATCACAAGATGGCTGCCTACAACTAGGCTGACAGGGGTGTTAGTGAGGGACAACCAAACAACTGAACAAGCAGGCTATGTGAGGTGACCAGGCCGACAGGGGGGTTAGTGAGGGATGACCAAACAACTGAACAGCAGGCTGCATGGGGCAACCATGCTGGCAGGGGGAGCAGTTAGGGGCAATCAAGCTTGCAGAGGGGGGTAGTTGGAAGTGATTAAGCTGGCAAGGGGGGCAGTGAGGGGCAACTAGGCTGGGAGGGGGGCAGTTGGGGGTGACCAAGGTGGCAGAGGGGGGGAGTACCAGCAGTGGGGGGCAGTTAAGAGTGACCAGGTTGATAGGGAGGGGGCAGTTGGGGATGACCTTGCTGGCAGCAGGGTACAGTTAGGGGCAATCAGGCCAGCACATAGAGGCAATGAGAGATGATCAGGCTAGCTGTGGGGGGCAGTTACGGGCTATCAGGTAGGCAGGCAGGTGAGTGATTAGAAGCCTGTGGTCCAGGATTGTGAGAGGGATGACCGACTGCTGGTTTAGGCCCAATCTCACAAGGGTTTCTGGATTGCAGAAGGTGCAGGCTAGGCTGAAGGGACTCACCCTCTCCATGCATGAATTTCATGCACCGGGCCTCGAGTCTTATCTAATAAAAGAGAAACATGGTAATTGGCGTACGACCGCTCCCCTTCCCATTGGCTAATCAGCGAGATATGCAAATTACCTGCCAGCCAAGATGGCGGCCAGCAGCCAGGCAGTTTGAAACTAACATGAGGCTTGCTTGCTTCAGTGACGGAGGAAACCAATGTTCCCTGCCTGCCGCTGCAGGCCTCTGAGCCTGCAGTTTAAGAAACATAGTAACAAATATAGAAGCTAAAAAAACAAACCCAGAAACCAGCTTTCAGTGAGCTGGGATCTCAGAGCTGGAGTTGATACAGTTTTGATTATAGAACCGAAACAAACCAGATACCTTCTTTCAGCAGCTGAGGCCTCAGAGCTGGAAACAAGCCTCAGAGCTAAAGCTGGACGAGAATAAAAAAAAAGAAAAAAAAGAAAAAAGGAGCGGTTGGGAGCTTCCGTCACCCGCCAGCCTGAAAACAACCCTCAGCCCCTCACCCAGACTGGCCAGGCACCCCAGTGGGGACCCCCACCCTGAAGGGTGTGTGACCAGCTGCAAACAGCCATCATCCCCTCACCCAGGCTGGCCAGGCACTCCAGTGGGGACCCCCTACTGATCCAGGACACCCTTCAGGGCAAACCAGCCAGCCCCACCCATGCACCAGGTCTCTATCCTATATAGTAAAAGGGTAATATGCCTCACAGCACCTGGATCAGTGGAGCCATGAGGCCTCCCGGAACCGGGATCAGCACGACAGGTGGCAGCGCCCAAACCCCCTGATCGCCCTGCGGCTCTGTGTGTGACAGGGTGCGGCGCCTCAACCCCCTGATGAGTCCTCTCTGTGTGTGACAGGGTGCGGTGCCCCAACCCCCTCACCCCACGGGCCCTGCTTTGTGTGTGACGGGGTAGAGCCATAACTTCCCCATTGGCCCTGCCCTGAGTGTGACAGTGGTGGCGCCCCAACCCCCTGATCGGCCCTGCTCTGTGGGTGACGGGGTG
>NW_006293550.1:1037613-1041919 GCF_000327345.1 Myotis davidii
GCTGTCCTCCTGGGAGGGAAGGCAGCCCCCCGAGTGCACCAATTTTTGTGCACCGGGCCTCTAGTCCTACATAATAAATAAAAGCCTTGCTAAGTGTCCACTCATCTGGTTGGCCATTCAACCAATCAAAGTGTAATATTCTAATGATATGCTAAGGCTGCTCAAACACTTGCTATGACATGCACTGACCAACAGGGGGCAGACATTCTGACCGGTAGGTTAGCTTGCTGCTGGGGTCCGGCTAATTGGGAGTGAGCAAGATGGGCTGTACATGCCCTGGAGCACTCCCATGGTCCCTCCCCAGTTGGCCAACCTCCCACATCCCTTCTCAGTTCTGATTGTGCACCGATGGGGTCCCTCGGCCTGGCCTGCTCCTTCTTTTAATCTGGGACCCCTCAAGGGATGTTGGAGAGCCAGTTTTAGCCTGATCCTGCAGGCCAGGCCGAGGGACCCCACTGGTACATGAATTTGTGCACCAGGCCTCTAGTATATTTTAAAAAGAAAAAGAATACATGTCTTTGCTTGGGTCTTGACAGTATAGTGAGAGTTTTCCAATTGTAATGCAGTTGATGGGGACAGGAATTCTATGAAGGAAGAAGTGCACTGGCAAATATCTATAGAGTATTTCAAGTAATATTTGGTAGCTTGACTGAAAAAGAGGGATGAAAGAATGGCATTAGATATATAACTAGATAGTAAGTGGGGTCAGCTCATTGCAAGCAGTGATTGCTGTATCAATGAGTTTGGGTTTTACTTGTAGGATGAAGAGAAAACCTTGAAGATTTATAGATGAAAGTGTATGGCACAATTAATCTACACGTGTTAAGAACTTTTTGACTATTGTAAATAAATATCAGAAAAGATTGAATTGGAGAAACAGTTCAAAGCCAAATGTGATTATACTTGTGAAATATACTAGGGGGATAGTCAAGGTGATAGAAGGGAGTGGAGGATATTAGAGACTTTGGACACAGTCTTTTGAAACTGGATGGGAAGGTGTATGTGCAAGAAGAGCAGGGGGCGGAAAGACACCCCTGTTTTAAAAGTTATTTATTGGAAAAATGGCCAACTGATGCTATTTTGATGATGATGTCATTTTGATAATGGTAGAGCTTTGATAATTCACAAAGCTTCTAAGTATAAAGTTCAATATTGCAAGGTAGAGAATGTGCTTGAATTGACGTGATCTTCCACTGTCTCATTTCATTTTATGTGCTTGTAAAGCGGCATAGATTGAGGGAAACTTTCCTCATTGCCAATGTTACACATTTGAAGTAATCTCTTGCAAAATGGAATGAATGTTTGGACAGTTTTTTCCTGCCTTTAACTATGGTGACTTTAACTTTCTTATCAGAACCAATAAAACTATTTGCTATAAATTTTAAGACTTAAAAAGTATTAGACTAAATACTCAAAGAGTCACCAAAACTATAGCTTTATTAAGTTTGAAATCAAATACTTAATCATGAAAACTCTAACTTTGTTCAGTAATTTTGAAGTCAAATGTCTAATATCTATACTCAGAGACTATTAATATTGCTGTTATAATCTCAATAGAGTAGGCAATACAAAGGAAACTTTTATGTATAATAATCTGTGGCTTCATGCAGAGATAAAAAATACAACGAGTCCTTGCAAATAATTAAACATCCTAATTCTGGATGGTCTTTGATTAATACATTGGCAGGCAAAGCACCTTCGGTGTCTTAGATTGTGGCTGTGTTAATACTGCAGCTGATCTTTCATTGTTCTAGCTGAAGATTAATTACCTCCCTTCCTCTTATAATATCCGTTTAGTGCCTTATAAATTGGATCCAGCTATTAGTGCTATTCATTTATTTCCTGTGAAGATAGTTGAAGCTTTATCTACTTGAGTGTTAGATTTAGTATCACTTTTATTTTCTTCTTAACTAAATACAATGTTCTTTTAAACAGCTTTATTCTAATCTTCCCCTCACTTCTCACCACCCCCACTCCAGACACAAACACACTACACACACTCAGACACTAATACAAAAGATCTTTTTCTTCCTTTCTTGGTAACTTTGTAATAAACTTATTGTATTTGTCGAGTTTGAAAAAAAGTATCACAAAGTGAGGGAAAGATTTATCATGACTTTTAGTGAGCGGGTGACTCCGGACTGTGAGCTTCACAAGTGTTCCTGTTTTTTCTCCCAGCTTTTGGGCTGGGGTTGACATCACTGGTCAGTTAGGCTCTGATAATACCCCAGCTGGTTAGGATCTGGTTAACTAGTTTCCCTTGAAGGCAGGCCTTGTTAAGAATTGAGAAGTCTAGTGTATTTCAAAATGTTTTCTCTTCCCCTTCCTTTGATGGAAGCAGATTTTTCTCTGGTATTTACTGAGAGAACCTGAGTGAGCTCTTGGTGGTAAAACTCACGAAAGTGAGGGGGCCCTCTATGGCTGGATCCCCCGGAGCTTTTGAATGTCAGCCTTGTCTGCACTGAGCTTCCAGCAATTCATCAATTACAGTTCACGTTTTCTTACTCCTGCTCTGGTTCCCCAGGCCTTTTCAAGCTACTCCTGTGAGCCCTGACTTCCTGTATCTGCCTGCCTGTTTATAGTCTTGGAGGAGCAGTTTTTTCTGTGTCCTCATCTCTATTGTGGATCCAAGAGGTCATGTTGATTTTTCAGTTTGTTCAGCGTTTTACTTGTTAGGACACAGTGGCCATTTCCAAGCTCCTTACCTGTGGGATTGGAAACCCTACCATGACTTATAATTTGTGCTAGCTCATGTGATGTCTTAGCAATGCCTGTGGATAGGGCAAGAAAAATAAGCTGGATTTCAGTAGGTGCCCATCTTCCAAATTTAGGCAAGTGTAGGTAGGTATAGTGTTTTACAGAGTTCAATTTTCTTGTTTTGTTTCTATTAATGTAGGAAAACATTCAAACTTGTAAAGAATTGTGAGTTTATTTAAGCCAAACTGTCGACAATTGCCAGGAAGCAGAATCTCAGTGCATTGAGACAATGCTCGGAAGCATGGTGCCTTTTCACTTAGTTTTATAAATTTCCATCAAAGGAGGAGATGTAAATGGGTTACATGAAATCCACTGGTGATAGGTTAGGGAGGTGGGAGAAAGCAAAGAGGACAACTCCGAGATTCAGTAAAGAGTAAAATGATAGCCCGGCTGGTGTTGCTCAGTGGTTGAGCATAGACCTTTTGTGCTTCTTTTACATAGGCGGGTACAAGATAGTTAACAGCTGACAATTAACATGATAACAATAATAATGAGGGAATTTGTGGTCTCTGCTCTGGTACCATTTGTTGTGACCAGAGGGGTCCTGAAAAAAGGGAAGTTACAAGTCACCCTGACATTCCACAGGTATGTTATCTTAGATGCAAAAAGACAATAGGCTCAGTAAAGATGGAAGTTCATCTTTGTCAGGGAAGACACTGACCTAGGACATGACTACCCACTATAAACTGCTTTTTAATTAAAGGTTTTAATTTCAGAGACCATCTTTTGTGGTTACTTTAGGTCTCCTGAGTTTGCAAGGCCACAGCACAGGCCTTTCCTGAGTTAGTCAAGTTAGCATATGGCCCCTTTTCGTCCACACTTCTATGTTGAGAAGTCATGGAATTAGTCTGGCCACTGGGCACTAGGCAATCTAGTGAGCCAAGTGACTCTTTTTTTTTTTTACATTTGTTCCTCTTTATTTCCCCCCATACCTCCCCTAGTTCCCGCCCCCCCCTCCGCCCTCACTCCTCACCCTCTGTCCTCATCCATAGGTGCACAATTTTTGTCCAGTCTCTTCCCGCATCTCCCACACCCTTTTCCCCCCCAAGAATAGTCAGTCCAATCCCTTTCTATGTCCCTGATTCTATTATGATCACCAGATTATTTATTCACTTGATTCTTAGATTCAGTTGTTGATAGATGCATGTTTGTTGTTCATAATTTGTATCTTTACCTTTTTCTTCTTCTTCCTCTTCTTAAAGGATACCTTTCAGCAGTTCATATAATACTGGTTTGGTGTGGATGAGCTCCTTTAGCTTTTCGTTATCTGTGAAGCTCTTTATCTGACCGTCAATTCTGAACGATAGCTTTGCTGGATAAAGTAATCTTGGTTTTGGTTCTTGGCATTCATCACTTTGAATATTTCTTGCCACTCCCTTCTGGCCTGCAAAGTTTCTGTTGAGAAATCAGCTGACAGTCGTATGGGTATTCCCTTGTAGGTAACTGTCTTTCTCTTGCTGCTTTTAAGATTCTCTCTTTGTCTTTTGCCCTTGGCATTTTAATTATGATGTGTCTTGGTGTGGTCCTCTTTGAGTTCCTTTTGTTTGGG
>NW_006293550.1:1042316-1044095 GCF_000327345.1 Myotis davidii
CCAAAGCCAGACATGCCCTCTTCTCCCGTTTAAGTCTGAGTCCCTAGGGACTCGCCCCGCTCTGGAGCTCAGAGTCTGAAACTCCCTCCCGATTGAAAACAACAATCTCGCCCTCCGAGCCAGCCCGCTCTGCGAGCACTCCGCACCTGAGAATTTCACTTCAGCACTGCGCCTCCTCTGAGTCTGGGTATGATATTCTCTTTTCTCCTAGTTGTAGAATTTCCACTCAGCCAGCCTTCCTGTGGTTCTGGATGGTGTCCGTTCAGTCTTTTAGGTATAATTTGAATTGGTTGTTCGAGGCAGCAATCTCCGGTGTTAACCTATGCCGCCATCTTGGATCTCCCCAAGTGACCCTTTTTAAAAAATATATATATTTTATTGATTTTTCACAGAGAGGAAGGGAGAGAGATAGAGAATTAGAAACATCAATGAGAAAGAAACACTAATCAGCTGCCTCCTGCACACCTCCTACTGGGGATGTGCCCGTAACCAAGATACATGCCCTTGGCTGGAATCGAACCTCGGACCTTTCAGTCCGCAGGCCAACGCTCTATTCACTGAGCTAAACTGGTTAGGGCGAGCCAAGTGACTCTTATGCTTCTAAGATATCTTACTTAATTGATGTGTACCCCACAAAGACTGGGAAGAATGAGCTGGATCTCAGGTCTATGGCCAAATAATTGCAGTAGTCTTCATGATAATTCTATACTCAGATGGACCAAACAAAATACTGACAGGGGAAGTGATCAGAAAAGGAAGATGTTGGATTTTTTTCTTGGTAGTGTCATTTATGGCCTTGATTCAAATGAATATTTGTCCAAGCTTTGCAAGGTGAGGCTGATTTTATGCTTAAAATATAATAGAAGAAAAATTAATATACAAGATCACAAAGGACAGAAAATAAGTGGAATTGACTATAAAAAATTAATATTTGTTTTAGATTTTTGTTGTTCTATCCAAGTTTCTTTGACTTCATTAAGCTTGCTAAGACATAATGAACTGTGTTTAACTAGGTGGGCCCAGGTGTCAGAGAAAGTGGGTTTAGATATTGACTCTAATATCTAAAGGATTTACCCAAATCACCAGCTATGTGATTTGGGTAAATCATTTAAATTCTCTGTGCCTTTATTATCTCATCTGTAAGAGGAGTAAGATTGCTAGGGTCACTGAAAGAGGAACACACGAGGGCAAAAGGGATAAAGAATTATGAATTTATTAGGTCATCTGGAAAACCAGACGGGCTGAGCCCCCAAATGACACTAGCACCCAGGGACTGAGAGTCAGAGATTTTAAAAGATTCTAGGCGGGCTTTTTCTGGGTGGAGAATTCTCTGGGTGGATCTGGAGGGGAAAGATAATGGTCTTAGCAAGTGGAATGTGGTCTAAGCAAAAGAGAACGTCCCTTGTGAAGTGGCCTAAAGGTCAGTTCCCAGGAGAGGGGGTGTTGATTCAATTATTTGATCAGATCTAACAAAGATAATAACTTATTTTGTGAGGATTTACATG
Source organism: Myotis davidii (assembly GCF_000327345.1). Taxonomy (NCBI): domain Eukaryota; kingdom Metazoa; phylum Chordata; class Mammalia; order Chiroptera; family Vespertilionidae; genus Myotis; species Myotis davidii. Next base: position 1,043,822 of record NW_006293550.1, read on the forward strand.
AACTGAAATATTAAAGTACTTAGAACAGCACTCATTTGGCTCATCATTGACATTTAATAAATGTTAGCGTTTGCTACTATTTTCTGAAGTTAACAGTGATACTGTGAGATGAGCTCTTTATAATCATTAACTAGAGGCCCGGTGCACAAAAATTTGTGCACTCGAGGGGAAGTGGGGGTCCCTCAGCCCGGCCTGTGCCCTCTTGCAGTCTGGTACCCTTCCGGAGATAACGACCTGCTGGCTTAGGCCTGCTCCCGGGTGGCAGAGGGCAGGC
>NW_006293550.1:1044876-1053013 GCF_000327345.1 Myotis davidii
TGTGGGGGGCCACACTGGGGGGCCCTGCCAGTCTGGGTGAGGGGCTGAGGGCTGTTTTCAGGCTGGGACTGAAGCTCCCAACTGCTTCTTTTTTTCTTTTCTTTTTTATCCGGGGCCAGCTTTAGCTTTGAGGCTCCAGCTCTTCGGCCTCTGCTCCTGACAGCAGGTATCTGGTTTGTTTCGGTTTTATAATTGAAACTCTATATCAACTCTAGCTCTGAGATCCCTGCTTGGCTCGCTGAAAGCAGGTTTCTGGGGTTTTGTTTAGCTTCTATATTTGTTACATGTTTCACACTGCAGGCTCAGAGGCCAGCAAGGCAGGCGGGGAACGTTGGTTTCCTCCATCACTGAAGCAAGCAAGCCTCATGTTAGTTTCAAGCTGCCTGGCTGTCAGCCACCATCTTGACTGGCAGTTAATTTGCATATCTCGCTGATTAGCCAATGGGAAGGGTAGTGGTTGTACGCCAATTACCATGTTTCTCTTTTATTAGATAGGATACCAAACGTAGAGCCTTAGTTTTCCATTATTGGAAGTACCATCAAGCCCAATTAGGTGGAAAATGTTTTAGAACTTGGTGATTATTTTATTCTTATGTTACAGGCCATAAAACATCTTTTAAAAAGACATTATTATTGTTATATTTTACTGTAAGGACATCCTTAAATCTTTACTCATCTCTTTACTGTCCTAAAGATGCTGAGTATCTGGTCTAATACCTTATGAAAATAGTAGGCTTATTGTCCTAAAGATTATTCTTTGTCATATAGTTTGATAGTTTCTCATTGAAATAGTTTGTTGAGTTGATTTTCTTTCTCTCTCTGTTTTCTTACTGTTGTTTGTAGGGACATACACACTTTAAAACTTATTTCCTACTCTAGTTATGATTTTCTGTCATCTCTTTGAGTACTTTCTTTTATGTGGCAGCAAGAAATATTGAGGTCCTACATTGTAGGGTTATTGTCTGTTTTTATAGTGTTATTCTCTTATGAGACTGTTACTCAATTTGAAGAATAAATTGCATTCTGTGTGAAATGCCGTAAGGCAGGGTTGTACAGATTTGTAGACTTCCAATTTTTAAAGATATACTTTTGGTTACTGTCCTTTTGGGATAGAAATATGTTCCATGTTTCTAGTCTGTAGTCATCTATATTAGCAGTTTCAGTTCCAGACCATAGAAATAGGGAATTCAGAAAATAGTCAGAACTTGCACTATTTTCTCATGCTGCTAAAGTTTCTTTTAAATTTTAGAGATAAAACTGAAAGCTGATTTTGTCATGCTGACATAATTTTATTATTGTATTTACTTTTTAGAATAATTTACTATATTAAAGGAAAAAAAGACTTTTTCCTTGTCTTTTAAGAGTGAAGAAATTAAATAATTTGGAAACCTGGTATGTGAATATAGGAAGATTTTTTATTAATCAGGAGCAAATACAGCTGAAGGAACCTTCAAACATTCAAAGTTTAAACAAAATTCAGGTGTGCTTCCAAGGTGTAGAGATATTTTTCTTTCACAAGAAGTTACTGCAATCCCCTGCAATTATTTTTGCGTCTACCTTCTTTCTGGAATGTTACTGATTTCATTATCTATTGAGACTCTTGGTGTCAAGTAGAAACTTGCCTTAAGGCTGAGAATAAAGCCATGTTCCGATATTTGGCAACTTGCTGAGTCACTGCATTTGCCTTACTTTCTTATATAATACACTAGAGGCCCGGTGCACAAAATTTGTGCATGGGCGGGGGTGTCACCTCAGCCCAGCCTGCAACCTCTCCAATCTGGGACCCCCCGGGACATGTCAGACATCCCTTTCACAATCCAGGACTGCTCACTCCCAACCACTTGCCTGCCTGCCTGCTTGATTGCCTCTAACTGCTTCTGCCTGCCACCCACTAACCACTTCCCTGCTGGCCTGATCGACATCTAACTTCTCCCCTGCCAGCCCTATTGCCCTCAACTGTCCTCCCCTGCTGGCCTGGTCGCCCCTAACTGCCCTCCTATGCCACCATCTTGTGGCTTTAGGCGCCGCCCTCTTTGAGGGCATGGCAGTCAATTAGCATATTCCCTCCTTATTGGCTGTGGGCACTGCCATCTTTGAGGGTGGGGCAGTCAATTAGCATATTCCCTCCTTATTGGATAGGATTATTTTTATTTATGTTGTGAGAAATATATTTTAACTAAAATAGTTCCAGGAAGGTCATGAATTTAACAAAAATATCCATTTAATAAATTGCTTTTATCAATTTTGTTTTTTAAACTATTAGATTGCTTACGTCTCTAAATGAGAATTTTATGACATTCTAGATACTATTTGCATTTAAATAAGGTACCTGGAATTGAAGTTAAGTTTTTCAAGTTAAAAAATGCATACTACTGAAAAAAACATCGCTAGTTTTTAATTAAAAAAAATTGTCATCAGCTATTTTTTCACTCCCTAAAGAGACATGTTCATATACCGATGGGAGTAAAGAATCCTACCATTTAAAATTTATATTGAATACATGAGGCAATATTTTGTTTGAAAATGAGAATAGTCGCCCTAACCGGTTTGGCTCAGGGGATAGAGCGTCGGCCTGTGGACTGAAAGGTCCCAGGTTCGATTCCGGTCAAGGGCATGCAAGGAGGTGTGCGGGAGGCAGTGTAGGAGGAGGAGGTGTGCGGGAGGCAGCTGATCAATGTTTCTCTTTCATTGATGTTTCTAACTCTCTATTCCCCTCCTTTCCTCTCTGTAAAAAAACAATTAAATATATTTAAAAAAAAGAAAAGAAAATGAGAATAGTCTGATACCAGAGTTGTGAAGATTCTTCATGTCTTTTTACTATAACACAACATTTAAACTTTAACAAATGTTTGATGATAATGTAATTAACTTTCAATGTGAGAGAATTTGCAGATGGTGCTGAAATTTGAATTTTATTTTAAAGAATAAACTTATAGTGGTTTCTGAACATGAGAAACATTTAATCCTTAATTGGTACAAAGCAGAAAAAGAAATTGGCTATCTAGTTTCTACTTTTGAAACATTGACATTTAAATGATTAACTTTAAAAACTTTTTATTGCCAATTCATATAGAAAAACTAATAACTAATTTATTGCCAGTGAAGTGGGAATTAAATATATGGACAATAATAGCTACAAATGTATATAATTTTCACCAAGAAAGATTCATTCAGTCTTCAGTAGATGAAATTTATTTCAATTAGCCATACATTGAAGTGGGAAAGAATCACAAAACCAAAAGAGCAAAATGCCTGGGAAATAAAATTATAAACTTTGCTATAAAATATTAACTTCCTGTTCTTCAATTTCAGCAAAGAGGGAATATCACATTACTTTGTTTTTAGGAGAGGCCAGTAATATAAAACACTGACCTAGATTCTCATTCTATAAAACTCTGTGGGAGAATTATACTCCATTGGCAAAATTCAATCTGTAGAAGCAGAATCACAATTATTGTATTTTTTTTCCTAGTTAAATTAATTCCCTGGTTATTTAAATAGAAAAAAAGAGGTTCTTTGAAACTATTCAATAGCAAAGTAGATTAAAAAACTATTTCCTTATAGTGACAACTTCTGCTTCCTTCACATCATTAGCTGATACAATCTTTCCCTTACTCAGTAGTAGCTTTTACCATCCTCATTTCAGTTCTGAAAATGAAATTCCCATGGACTGGCAGAGGCAAATAATTTAGTTCAATAAGATTGTAAATTGAGATTTAGTAAGGCATCTCTCTCCTCTATTACAATTTTACAACCAGAGAAGCTAAGCTGCAGTCATCTATGCTCTTTCTGAGAAACAAATAGATTATTGTATTTCAATTTTGTGGAATTAGAAACTGCAAGCTTAATTTTAAAAGACCCTTATTTTAAAAACTCAATAATGTTGGAAATTTCTCCTTTCACACTTTTACTCGATTGTTATAAATTCTGTTTGAGCAGTGAGTTTTCAATTTGAGAAAATAGAAAGAACATAGTGTTGGTTATTAGAGGATTTGCTTCTAATCCTAGTTTTGCCACTAGCTGACTCTTCAACATTTTTCAATACACCTAACTTCCTTGGCCTTAATTGTCTTCATTAGTAGAATAAGGATGTTTGGTAAAATGAACCTTTTTGGCTTTCACCACCAAGGTTTGCTCCTGCTGTCATTTGCTCCAACACTGAGCCTACTTGTTTTGAAAGATTTTGAAGTTTCTGTATGTAATTCATATTTATTATAGTATATTCTGTATTCACTTTCTGATTGTTGTGTACTTTGTGATGTACACAAAGTTCATATTTCTTACATAGTTACAGAAGCAGAGGTCTGATTGTGTAATTCATTTAAAAAGTATCTTAGGATACATCATTAAACAAAATAAGAAAAGATCTCAGCTTATAGTTTACTAAAGAGACAAGAAACAAAAAATCCATCTATCCTATATAATAAAGAGCTAATTGCTAATTAGACTGAACAGCAGAATGACCATCTGGACGACCTTCCAGATAAAGCCAAGGCTGTGAGTGCTGGCCAGGGCTGCAAAGGCCAAGCCCCTTGCACGAATTTTGTGCATCAAGCCTAAGTGACCCAACAACCGAAAAACCGAATGACCGAACAACCGGTTGACCGGTCGCTATGACATACACTGACCATCAGGGAACAGTTGCTCAACGCACAGGATCAGGCTCCCTCCAGTCTGGATTGGGCGTGTGGGTGTTGGTCTCCCTCCTGTCTGGATTGGGCCTGCAGGGGTCGGGCCGAAACCGGCTATCCGACATCCCTCGAGGGTTCCAGGATTGCGAGAGGGCACAGGCCAGGCTGAGGGACCCCACAGGTTCATGAAGGATTCGTGTACCAGGCCTCTAGTAACAAAAAACATATAAGAAACAAAAAAATGGATATGTAACACTATGTTAGAAGTCCATACATGCTATAAAAAAAGAAAAATACAAGTAAGGGGATTGTGGTAGATTGTTTTATTAAATGGGGGACTAAGGGAAGTAGGGTCATCAAGGAGAAATTAGAACAAAAACTTAAAAGAAGTGGAGTTAGCCAAGCCAATATGTGGAAAAGAGATTTCTAACAGAAGGAATAGCTATTAAGATCCTAATGTAGGAAGGGGTCTATTATGTTAATAAAACAGCAAGGAAATCAGTATGGTTGGGGTTGTGTGAGAAAAAGGAAAAATGTAGTAAAAAGTTAAAAGTGCAAATGATTCATGTCATTAATGGCTCCAATATTTTATGTCTTCCTGTCTCCATATCCTTTGATAGTGCTCAATAGTGACTCTGGGTTTGACCACGTGACTTGCTTTGGGCAATGGGATGGCAGCAAACTTGATTCAAGGGAGCTGGTAGAATGCCTTTTGCTTTCTCTTGGAACCTGCCACTGCGGCCATGGGAAAAGCCCTGGTAACCTGGGAGAATGGAAGACCAGATGGAGCAAAAATGAGGTATTCGCCCGAGGCCATCCTAGACCAGACAACCCTGTGAACATTGACAGCGAACACTGCTCAGATCACCACGAGGCTCATGGGAATGAATTAAGTGTTATTCTAAGACAATTTGAGGTGGTTTATTTAGCAGCAGGAACTTGCTGATCCAAGAAGTATTGTTGGTCAGTGGATTGGGGGTAAAACCTGTGAGTCCCTGGTAGGATTGTAAAAACTTTTGCTTTTATTCTGAGTAAAATGAGCAATCATGATAAAGTTTGAGCAGACATGTGGGATGGTCTTTATTTTAAAGTGCTCAGTCTAGCTGCTGTGTGTCTCAATGCCTCTTCATTCGAATTCTCGATTCCATGGCCCATCCTCATTCATATCCCCAGAGTGTGGAAGAGGGATTGGTACCTTACTTAGCACATTTGCTCAGTTTATGAAGAGAAATGTTATTGTTAATTTATCTTGGATTCAGCATGACTTTCTTTAGGATGCAAAAGTTTGCTGTGGCTTTTCATCTTTCTTCCCAGAATTTTTTCTATTACCTTTTGCTCAAGGATGATTTTTGTGTGTCATCTATGACTTTCTTATCTAATTCCCATGTTTAAGAGAGCTAGTGACTTTACACAGAATTAAGTCTCATGTATGTTGTCAGAAAAGAGCCAAGAGGGGTAGAATCTTCTCATATTGTGGAATATAGGATTCCTGGGAATAAAGCAAGTAGATGAAATGACTTCTAATATTTAGAATTCTTCATTTATCTAACATTATAGTTTAATATCTCACACAAAGTAATATTTCTTGGACACCCAATGGTGTCCAAGGTATCACCCAGCATTCGTTCTAGAGCTCCAGGCTTCTATTCCAAGTAAGAAGAGACAGATTGCTTTTGCTAAATCAAAACCCAAACCTCACATGTTTTTAAGGATGATTTTACTTATTGGTTTGAAAATTATTTAAGGAAAAGTTTTAGCTTAGGTGAGGTCTTTTCTATCTCTGAGATTAAATAAAATTTTGAGTAAATTCAATTTTAATAAGTTTTTCAATCTCTCTTTCTCTATCTCCCCTCTCCCCCACCCCTTTCTTCCCTCTCCTGCCTTCTGTTCTTGTGATTTAGTTATCTGGTTATCCTCTACTCAAGAAATACAAAGTCCTGAAGATCTATAATTCTTATTAAATTATGGGATATCAGAGTGCTTTAACCAGGTCTTGGTTCAATCATATAGTGTGGGGCATAGATCACATATCAATTTCTATTTTTTATTGATATTTAAAATTGTTAGTAACTTATAAAAAGAGATTTATTTTACAAAGTAAACTTTGCATCATTTCAACTAATCCTCACAACAACAATTTGAGGAAAATATTAATATCATTGCATTAGCAACATCTAGTTACAATATATTTCTAGATATGAGAAAAGCCTAAGTATAAGGTAATTTTTCATTAAAGAGAAGAGAAAATAGGTATCTGACAATATTAAAAAGTAAACAATTAAGGCTATAGATGAAATAGTCAAGTGTCTAGCATACACTGGCTACAAACTAGGAGACCTTATTTTAGAGTCTAATCAAATAGAGATTAAATTTTTTTCACATTGAAGAAGCTTAGAAGTTAACAGCTTAGGGTCGGTCTAGTGGCTTCGCTCTGTTCTCAGGGATCCAAACTTCTACTTTTCTGCTCTGTCATGCTTTTGTGTGAGGCATTCATTCCCAACATTGGCACCTTGTATTTCAGAAGATGCTTTCTCCTCCTCCCCTTTTCTCACCCCGCCCCTGACTCCACATATAGATAGTTTATGCATTCCTGGCATGAAGAAGGGCAAGGGAATGTGACAAAATTATGTGCCAACTATTCTTCACACTTTTAAAGAGATCTCTTGAAATCCATACTCAGAGTTTTATGCTGAAATCTTATTGGTCAGAAATAGAAGCCTTGGAGATATAACTGTTTATTGCTGTTCTTAACAAAATCTGGGTTCTGATGGTAAAAGAAAAAGAAAAGAAAGAAAAATAGACATTGGTTAGTATGATGGTATGGTGCTCAGTTGTTTGGTCAAATACAAGTCTAGATGTTACAGTGAAGATATATTTTAGATGTGGTTAACATTTGAATCAGTACATTAAAGCAGATTACTCTCCCTAGTGTGGGTGGGCCTCATTCAATCAGTTGAAAGTCTAAGAAAAAAGATTGAGGTTTCTTGAAGAGAAAAAAATACTGCCTTCAAACTCAAGATATCAACCCTTTCCTGGGTCTTTAGCCTGCTAGACTGCCCTACACACTTTGGGATTGCTATCCTTCACAATTGTGTGAGCCACTTTTTTTATAATAAATCTTTGCATACTATTGATTCTGTTTCTGTGGGAAACCCTGAATAATACTGATTTTGCTTGGAGAGCAGTTCCAGGAGAACCAGATCTCAAGGATACGTTTCATGAACTGACTCTGGTCCTTCTGGGATTAGTCCTCTAAACTGATTTAGATATGGAGGCACTAATGACTTTTTTTCTAGTAGTAAAGAGAACACTGATAGTCCATAGTGTGATGTGTCAATAAAGACATGCACAATAGCACCACTGGATACTCCTAATCAAATACTTATAGAAGGCAAGTTTTTTTTTTAAATATATTTTTTATTGATTAATTACAGAGAGGAAAGGAGAGAGATAGAAAGTCAGAAACATCGATGAGAGAGAAACATCGACCAGCTGCCTCCTGCACA
>NW_006293550.1:1053839-1059890 GCF_000327345.1 Myotis davidii
TCAGCACTGCGCCTCCTCTGAGTCTGGATATGATATTCTCTTTACTCCTAGTTGTAGAATTTACACTCAGCCAGCCCTCCTGTGGTTCTGGATGTTGTCCGTTCCCTGGTTCAAGCTTAATTTGAATTGGTTGTTCAAGGCAGCAATCTCCGGCAGTTAACCTATGCCGCCATCTTCGGTTCCTCAGAGCCGTACCTAGAAGGCAAGTTTTTGGATGACGATATAGTTGATACCTTATAACATTTTTGTCAAACTAACAAGTATAATGAGATTGTCTGTTTGTTCCTAATTGTACTGGAAAAAGTGTGTGTGTGTGTGTGTGTGTGTGTGTGTGTGTGTGTGTGTGTGTTGAGGGTTCTGGGGAAGATGAGCTCAAGGGCTTGCATTCTCAGTTAAAGAGTTATGACTCCTTAAACAATTCCCAAGCATGGACCAAAAGTTGGCCTATACCTCTAATACTCCTGAGTCTTCTTTGCCAGGAGAAGCAACTGCTTCACCTCCACAAGAAGAGACTATTGTGGCTATTTCTGAGGAAACTGTGATGGCTTCCCTTGAAACAGTTACCTTGAAAGACACTTCTGATTCTTTTTGGGACCCACCCCCACTGACCATTTTTACTTCTAGGCCTATAACTAGACTTGCCTTCCAGCAGGCCCTGAAAGATGAGGTGCACAGTGTGACCAAGAGGAAGTGTGCTGTGTTCTGAAAGAACTACCTGATTTTTCCAATTTATATAGACAGAATTCTAGAGAAGATGTGTGGGAATGGAAATTAAGGGTTAGGGATAATGGTATAAGGAACATAAAGTTTCTCAGGCTACATTTATTGACATAAACCAAAAACCAAAATTCTGGATTTACTGTTGTAGCTGGTGGGGAGGGTGGGGAGATGAGGAGGTTGAAAGGGCTCTGTTTGTTTTCTTGGTTGGCTGAAACATGAACCAAAAGCTGACCTATACCAAATAACCTAAAATACTAAAACTTCCTTGGTAAACAGTAGAGAAATAAATAAAAAAAGTTTAGGAAGATGAGAATTTAAGAGTGGGTTTTTTATGTAAACTGCTCACTTATCTTGGAGAGTCTATTGGACACGCTTTTGACCACAACCATGAGAAATAATTTGTAAGGTGACATCCAGCATCTTTGAAGAGCTCTGCAGTCCATCTTCTCTGTAGTTCAGAAATTAAAATAGGAACTTCTGCCACCGAATTGGGAGATCTACTAGTATATGCAATGGGGATTATTGGATCTTTGGGTCACAGGATCTAAGAGGTGAAAATCACCAAAGTCAAGGGGGGTGTGGTTTTCATAACCCACAGCAGAGTCAAAGTAGTATTCAGAGTCAAAGCAGTGTAGTCTGACTTGTGGAGATTTATGGCATTGGCTAGTTTAAGTAGGTGGGAAGTCTACTAAATTCTTACTTGGTCTGTGAAAGCAGAAGAGTTATAGGTCAAGTAAATTAAAGTCTGACTTGAATCATAAAAACAGAGTTATGACTCCTTAAACAATTCCCAAACTTGAACCAGTTTACAGACCCAGAAGCCCTTGAATGAAGAGGAGGCTGAGTCACCTTGAATAAAGACTCAGCTACACTGCCAAATATTTATGCTTTAAATTTTTCTCTCACATACCCCAAAGGGACCTGAAGCCTTTTACCAGGTGACTGTGCATTGGGGAAAAGGAAATAATCAGACTTTTCAGGGATTATGGACACTGGCTCTGAACTGGCACTTTTCCCAAGGGACCCTAAATACCACTGTGATTCACCATTCAGAGTAGGAGCTTATTGAGGTCAGATTTTAGCTCAGATCCATTTCATAGTGGGTCCAGTGGGTTACCTAATCCATAGTGTGGTTATTTCTCCAATCCTGGGATGCAGAATTTAAATAGACATATTGAACAACGGGCAAAATTCCCATATAGGTTCTTTGATCTGTGGAATGAGGGCTATCATCATGGAAAAACCAAGTGAAGCCACTAGAACCACCTCTATCTAGGAAAAATAATAAACCAAAAACAATACTTCATTCCTAGAAATGTTGCAGAAGTTAGTGCTACCACCAAAGACTTGAAAGAAGCAGGGGTGGTGATTCCCACCATATCGCTATTCAACTTGCCGATTTGACCTGTGCAGAAGACAGATCAATCTTGGAGGATGGTAGTGGATTATTGTAAGTTTAACCAGGTGACAACTCCAGTTGCAGCTTTTGTACCAGATGTGGTTTCTTTGTTTGAATAAATTAATACATCCTCTGGTACCTGGTATATAGCTATTCACCTGGCAACTTTTTTTCTCCATTCCTGTTAGTAAAGACACCAGAGGTAGTTTGCATTCAGCTGGAAAAGCCAACAATACACATTCACTGCCCTACATTAGGGATATAGCAACTCAACCAGCTTTATAATTTATCATAATTTAGTCCACATGATATTACATTGGTCCATTACATTGATGACATTATGCTTATTGGATCTAGTGAGGACAAAGTAAAAACTACCTTAGACATATTGGTAAAACATTTGCATGTCAGAGGGTGACAAATAAATTGAACAATTATTAGGGGCCTTCTACATTGGGCCACATCACAAGAGAAGGATAAGTTGTCACATCTGGCCCCTCCAACAACCAAACAGTGAGGGGTTGGGGGAGGGCAGAGAGAGAGAGAGAGAGAGAGAGAGAGAGAGAGATGTAATGTGTGGTGGGCCTTTTGGAATTTGGAGGCAACATATTCTTCATTTGGGTGCCTTATTCCAATCTATTTATCAAGTTACTAAAAAGCTACTTGTGACGACGTGGACTCAGAACAAGAGAAGACTCTACAACAAGGCCAGTCTGCCATGCTAGCTGCTTTGCCACTTGGGCCATATCATCCAGTAGATTCAATGGTGCTTGAAATTTCAGTGTCAGATAAGGATTTGGAGCCATTCATAGGCCCTATAGAGTAGTAATAGTTCAGAACCTTCAGATTTTGGAGAAAAACCCTGTCATCCTCTTGAATAAGTACTCTCTTTTTGAGAAACAGCTTTTGGTTTGCTATCGATTGGGCCTTAGTAGAGACCAATTGATAACCATGAACCACTAAGTTAACAGGTAACCTGAGATACCCATTATGGACTGGGTGTTTTCTGACCCACCGAGCAGTAGCACTCAATCATTAAATGCAAGTAGTGCATATGGGGTAGGGCTTAAGCATGTTCTGAAGGCAGAAATAAGTTCCACAAAGAAGTGGCCCAAATGCCCAGGGTCCCCACTCCTTTTATATTACCTTGTTTCTCCAAGCCTTCCCTTGTGGCCAATGGGGAATTCTCTATGATAAGTTGTAAGAGAGAGAGAAGACCTGGGCCTGGTTTACAGATGGGTCTATACAATAGGTAGGTGCAACCCGGAAGTGGATAGCGTAGCACTATAGCTCATTTCTGGGACATCCCTAAAGGTCTGTGGTGAGGGAGAAATACTCCTGGTGGGCAGAACTTTGAGTATTTGTTCATTTTTCTTGGAAGGAGAAGTGGCCAGATATGTGATTGTCTACCAATTAATAGCTGTGGCCAATGGTTTGGCTAGAAGGTTAGGGATTTGGAAGGAACATGATTGTACGATTGGTGACAAGGAGATATAGGGAAGAGGTATAGGACCTGTGGACAGGCCTCTCTAAGTAGGTGGAAAATGTAAAATATTTGTATTCTGTGTGACTGCTCAAATAAGAATGACCTCAGCAGAGGAGAATTTTAATATTCAGGTGGATAGGATGACCAAGTCTGTGGCTACAGGTCAGCCTCTTTTCCTAAGCACCCTTTTCGGTGCCCAAAGAGCTTATGAATAAAGGGGACATGTGACAGGTATCAACCCCAAGCATCAATGGCTGTTAAAGAAGACTGTTTGTGGCTATGCGCAAATGTATAAACAAAGCCTAGTAGTCACTGCTAAACAGGAGACTGTCACCACACTGAACTGCAAACCTCCTGCACTGTGCTCCTGCCATCTGAGCAGACCCTTATAGAGGAACTCCTGGAATCATATTTCAGCCAATAAGACTGAGACCTTCCCCATTCAATAGGAGCAGCACAGCTACTCATTTGCATCTTCAATGATTAATCAGACTGACCAATCAGAACAGTGCTTTTTAGACCAATCAAACTGTGAGGATTTGGAGTCCTCATTTGTCTGAAGACAGACCAATCAGGGACCGGTGGGCAGGGGCTTTTCTTTATATAAATTAGCTTCCCTCTGGCTGGGATAGAGCCTTTCAGTTTTCGTAGAAGATCCAGTTTCCCAGTCTGAAGCTCACACACTGAAGCTATCTCTGCAGAGTGGTGGAGTGGAGCTGCCTTTCCAGAGAAGAGCTGAGCTACAACACTGGAGCTGAGAGGAGCAGAGCTGCCTGGCCAGTATGGAGTGGATAGGCCTTGCCCCTGAGTCGCCTTACAGCCATGCTGTTCCTCAGCCATGCTGTACCACAATTGAGATGTTTTTGCTGAATAAAGAAACTTCCGTTACTGCACCCTGAATTGGGGACTCCTGTTATGGATTGGCAGTGATAACATTCAGTTGGCACAAGGATGAAGATTATCAACCTGCCTACAGCCCCTGCTGAGTGTCCAATCTGCCAGCAGCAGAAATCAACACTGAATTTCTGATATTGTGTCATTTTCTAGAGTCATCAGCCAGCTACCTGGGGGCAAGTTGATTACATTGGACCACTTCTATCATGGAAGGGTCAGCATTTTTTAAAAAAATAATATATTTTATTGATTTGTTACAGAGAGGATGGGAGATGGAAAGAGGGTGAGAAACATCAATGAGAGAGAAACATCGGCCAGCTGCCTCCTGCACACCTCCTACTGGGGATGTGCCCACAACCAAGATACATGCCCTTAACTGGAATCGAACCTGAGACCCTTCAGTCCACAGACCGACTCTCTATCCACTGAGCCAAACCAATTATGGCTCAACAAGATAATTTTTTTTAAATTTTGTTTTATTGCTTAAAGTATTACAAAGAGTATTACACATATCTCCTTTTTTTCCCCCTTGACCTTCCCCTGGCCTCCTCTACCCCCACGGTTTCTTGTGTCCATTGGTTATGCTTATATGCATGCATACAAGTCCTTCAGTTGACTGCTTACCTCCCCACTTCCCAAACCTCCCCAGCCTTCCCGCTCTAGTTTGACAGTCTGTTCGATGTTGAAGGGTCAGCATTTTATTTTTGCTGGAACAGACACTCAGGATACAGATTTGCGTTCCTTGCCATGGAACGCTTCTGCCAAAACTACTGCTTAAATGCTTTATCCACTTTCATGGTTCTACATGATTGCGATCAAGGAACTTATTTCACAGCAAATGACATACATTAACAGGCTTATGAACATGGATTTCACTGGTCTTACCATGATCCAGCCATCCTGAAACACATAGCCGGATAGAATGGTGGGAAAGCCTTTTGAAGGTTCAGTTTCAGTGCCAGCTAGGTGGCAGTACCTCACAGGGCTGTGGCAAGTTCTTTAGGAATTTGTACGTACTCTGATTAGTGTCCTATCTATGGTGTGGTTTCTCTCACAGTAGGGATTTATGGGTCCAGGAATTGAGAGCTAGAAATGGGAGTGGCACCACTCATTATTACTGTTATGATATGCTAGTAAAATGTTTGCTTCCTATTCACATGATCTTATGTTCTGATGGTTGGGAAGTCTTATTTCCAAAGGGAGAGTGCTGCCACTGGGAAATGGAAACAACATTTTTCCATTGAACTGGATGTGAAAACTGCCACCTGGCCACTTAGGGCTCCTCACGCCTTTGAATCAACAGGCAAAGGAGGTGCTTACTGTAGTGGCTGCATGATTGATTCTGATTACCAAGGAGGAAATTGGACTACTCCTCCTCCATGGAGGTAAGGAAGAATGTGTATCTGGAATTCAGGAGATCCCTTAGAACACCCTTCATTATTGCTATGCCTGTGATTAAAGTCAATGGAAAACTACAACCCACTTCAAGAACAGCTAGCCATGACCCAGACCCTTCAGGAATGAAGATTTGGGTAATCTTACCAGGTAAGAA
>NW_006293550.1:1059951-1081168 GCF_000327345.1 Myotis davidii
TATGCAATAGTTATTGAAGAGTAAAGAAGATTACCTTCCAAAATATGATGGGTCTCATCCAATCAGTTGAAATCCTTAAAAGACTGAAGTCCCCCAAAGAGGAAGAATCCTGCCCTGGGGTGCCTTTGGACTCAAGAAGCAGCATGAACTCTTCCTGGGCCTCTAGCCTGCTAAACTCTTGCAGATTTTGCACTTGCCAACTCCCACAATTACACGAGCCAATTTCTTAAAATAAATCTCTCTCTCTACCTATGCAGTCTATTGGGTCTGTTTCTTTGGTGAATCATGGCTAATATAACTAGCAGTGTCTCCCAGAGTAGACTTCAGCAGTGTTTGGATTAGTTTTTTACCTTATAGTTTTACATTTTACATTACACATTTTTTTTTCAAGAGTAATGCACTTAAAAGAAAAGAAAATTTATATGGGAAAATGTCATTATTTTACAGATGAAAGAATTTAGACTTTTGTGTGGCTAAGTGAATTTCTAAATATATAAATGTTAAAAGTCAGGGTCCAGGATTGACACTCATAATCTAGGGCTGCAGCTATCACAGTGCCTTTCCAAGGGGCAGCATTCATTTCCACATAGTAGATTTGACTTGATCAGGATTATTGCTTATACATAAAGTGAGCATAACTGTACCTAAAACAAAAGATTGTTTGCAAATTGACTGAGATGTGTATGTCAAGCATTTCAGACAGTGTCTGATTGTACTGTCTAGTTAATAATGGATAATGTTAAAACTCTATTTTTCTGTGCTATATTCATGACTTTTATGAAGAAATCCTCTTTATTTTACTAAAAGTTAAAAATGACTTTATAATAAAATTCATGGTTTGAAACCTCTTGCTTTAAATTTAAGAAATTTTTAAATGATTTGATTGGTATATCTTTGGATGATTATAAAATCTAATTATGTTATCTTTCCTGATATGACAAGATATTGTTTGGGCACCCTGAGCTTAGGATGAGTCAGGTGGAGAATATCAGTGAAGAGTGATGCCAAGTATGAATTCATGCTCTTAAATGTCTAAGAAAGCCTCTAGATTTTTCTGTAAAAACCCCCACAACAACCCACAAACTCAGTATTAATGTTTAGAAAGCACTTAGGAAGGGTTTAATCTGTAACTTCCCCAAAAGAGCCATTTGGAAATGATAGATTGGTATTTGGCAGACATCTTTTATTGTGTCACAGTTTTGTTGCAGTGTTTTTAGCCTTAATATTAGAAAAAAAATTCAAAGTATGCACTTGTGCACTGTTCCCAAAGGTAATAATGAGAGGATTAAATACAGTCAATTTTCTGGAGTCAGTCACAGCCATAAATATGGTATTGTACATATGTTGAAATAGTCTATAATGTTGCAGAGAATGAAGAAGAAACTAAAGACCTTTTTTTTTTTACTTCATTTTTTTTTTCTATCCAGGAGCAAAAAGCATTTGGAGGATGCTAAAAATTGTAGATTCAGTAGCTACCAATATTATGGACATGTTGGCTGTTGAAATCCAATTCAGATATGTCACATGTATAGAATGGTAATATTTTTATTAAAATCAGAGTTTCAGAACAGCAGAGATGCTAAAAGAAACTTTCTAATTTTTATAGACCTTTTCATTTAAAAGTTATGCTGGTTTGTAGTTTGATGAACAGCTTTCAGAACAAAATGTAATTCTGGCTAACTATCTGAATTCTAACACCATCGACCCATTTTTACTGAACATATTGAACCTATTAGCAGCATTTGATATAGTTGGTCTCTCTCTTCTAAATTGCCTTTAACATGTTACTTCTAGGGCACTGCACTTGGTTGGCTTTCTTCCTAACTCTCTGGCTGCTTATTCTCGGTTGCTTCTCATTTTTTTCCTCACCCGTTGACATTGGCATGTCCCAGAGCTTAGTTTTTGGACTTTTCTCTTTTAGCCACAGATCCATGCTAATCTCATCCAGTCTCATAACTTTAAAGACTATCCCTGTGCCGATGACTACCAAATTTTAAAATCTCTTGATCAGATTGTCCTCCTCATATAGCTGTACACTCATCTATCTAGCTGCTTACTCCCCATCTCTACTTGGCTGTGTAATAGACATCAGAAATGTGACATGTGTAAAACTTTTAAAATTCCAAATATTCTGTCCCAAATTTCTGTCCCTCAGTTTCCCCTTCACCCTGGACTTCTGCTTCACTTTTATTCTTCCTGTTGTCAAAGCTGAAACCCTTGGAGCAACACTTATCTCCCTCCTTTCTCACACATTCTATATTAAATCTATTAGGAAATGACGGTGGCTGTATCCTCAGAACATATTCTCCACTGTTAACTTTTTTTGTCTGAACCACCATCATCTCTTGCTTGGATACTGACTTACTCTTCTAAAATATGTCAGATTATGTCATATTTTCATTTCACTCAGTTTAGAAAAACAAGTTTGAAAATGGCCAATGTGGTCTCATGTTCTGCTACCCTCCCCTCCGCTCTGACTCCTACAAATTTCCACGCATGTTCAATCAGCTTCAGCACACTGGCTTCCTAGATGCAGTGTGAACATACAAGACATGTTCTTGTTTTAAGGTTTTTACTTTATGTTTTCTGAATGTTCTTCTAACAGATAGTAGTTTTGTTAAACTCTCTACCTTGTCTAATTATCATTATTTCAATGAGGTTTGCCCATATTACCATAATTAATACTAAATTCTGACCCACCTTCCCCCACACCTTCCCCACTGCTCCCCACCTCCAAACCGGACCTTTTGACTTTCTTTACCATGCTTGATTATTTTTAAAAATTTTCATAGAATTATTCACTTTGATGCCTTTTCCCCACTAGACTATAAGTTCCTTAGGAATCTTTAGTTGGTCACTGATGTATCTAAGCACCTAGCACGGTGTTTGGCACTTTGTAGACATTTGAAACAGTTTTTGAATGAATGAACAAATAAGTTGACATGAGAAAAGTTATGCAGTCTGGTTAAAATCTCATCTGCAGGCAAGCAAACCTAAGTAGGCAGAGTGATTTTGAAGGGGACAGTAATTTGAAAGAAAACAAAAATTTCTCTTTGCAGTCTAGCAAGTCTGGCTTTCTCTATATTCTCTTTTATAAATTTAATCATTTTAATGCAAAAATGTTTAACATTTTCAGGTTGTCTGTTATAGACAACAAAATTATGGGATCAACATAGGAAAACAATAGGACAACTTAGAACTAATGAATGCATTGCTGTGATCTGAAGAGTGACTTAAACTCCAAAGCTGAGAGGACTTCAAAGATAAATTCAAAGTACCTGATTTTTAAAACTGAGTATGATGTCTAGCGTGATCTGGCAGGTTTTGAAAGGATAACATTCTGTCTGAGTCATGATAAAACTTTATAAAAATTTATGTGTTTCTTGAATCTTCTGCTTTGTATATTTCTTTCATCTTCCCCTTTATTTGTTATTATAAATCCCAGCTGTTTTGTATGCATTTTTAAAAGGATTGCGTGCTATATGTTTTCTAGAGACTGGATGATTTAAATTAATGAAATGTGTTTATATTTTGAAAACTTCACAACAGAAAGGAAATCCTTAGGAAATAGAAAAATCCAAGTCATAGCATATATAGTTAGCTTTGTTGAGCATGAGGAAAGTATAGATCAATGTTAAAGATAGCTATCTGAGTTTTTCTCAGAATATTAACATGTTTAGTTGACTGATGTTGAACTAGGAATTAAAAAGAAAGGAGCGAATTGAATCAAAAACAGCAGAAATTTATTTTGGACCAGACGAGGAAAAACCTAAGATAGGTGAACATTTACAACAATGTATATATTTTTAATTTTGAAAATTTTTGCATTATTATTTTGAGAATTAGATATAATGTATATATCAAGAATAAAGTTTTTAAAGACACACTTTGGATTAACCTAAAGCAAATTGCTTAGTTAAAATTCTTTAATGATGAAAAAATCCATTTTTGATGAAAAACGGGTTTAATTTATTTTTGTTACTTAAGATAATGAGATGCAATAATAAGTCATTTCTAAGGTGTACAAAGCAACCTAAGCATTCAGCATGACTTAATTTTTGAAAAGTTGTACTTGAAATGGGGCCATCACTCCAACATGATGCACAGGGCAGGGGAGGGAGCCAGTGTCCCGTGTGCCACTTTCCTGACCTCGATTATTTTCTACTCATAGTTGCTGGAGACCAAGATCAACAGTAACTGATATAAACGTGAGGAGTCTGGCAGAAGGCTGACCAGGACTCCTTTTGATATTCACAGGGTGAATATCTACATTTTATTACCTGCTGCTGACTCAATGGCCTAAAGCAAACTCCCCAAAACCTGACAATCTTACTGTTTGCTAAACATTACCATTGATATGTCTGTTTGCATTCCTAAAGGCAATGGTGTATTCTAGCAAATAAAAGCAGCTGGGAATGGAGCAAGGGAGAGAGCTTGACCGCTATGGTTAGGCTGTCCTCTGGTTTCCCCCAGGATTAAAAAATTAATATTTCGTCTTGTGTATCATTTTTGCATCAGCCCTTCCTTCAAGTCTTTGAACCCGCGAAAGCCACGCTGGCCGTGGACTCTCGCACATAGTGTCTATGAGATTATGGACATAAATCAAGTTGATATAAGATTGTTTCCATGGGAAAAAATTTGGGATCCTTGGAAAAATGCCATTGTAAAAAGTGAAATTACTCACATTTACATGAAATTGTCTTTTTTTACAAGAACAAAATTATTATGAAAGTTTCTATTTTAAATAGAATTCAAATTTCTTTGTTATTTTAATTATGCTTAAATGTAACCAACTATAAAATGTAAATGTGTGTGAAGTCCACATGAAATCATTATTGAAAATGTCCAGTCTTTAATAAAATATCTAAAATATGCAAAAGCAGAAAAAACTTTAATTTATTTAAAAACAATATAGATTTATATACAATATATTGAACATATGGAAAGATAGTTACATTTTAATCTTATTATTTAAACTTCGTATTCTTTGGTTTCCTAATATATAATAATATCACAATAACACCAAAAATAAAAAAGTTTTCTCATATTAAAAATACAAAGTATTTACAAAATACTTCTAGTGTGAAAAAACTAAGACTGCGGTCTGCTGTCTAAAGTGATTTATGATCTTCCAATGCTTATAGTAATGTCAAGTTTCAGTTCTGAATCACACTATTATAACGTGTCAAATAATTTTTAAAGTACGCCAGCAGTCGACCACACCTGTTTCCACTTTGCAAATCCTTTCAAGTTCATGGCACTTTGATGGAAGGGAAATACTTAACTTGTGTCTTTCTTTTTCAATCTAAAAATTGAAAAACTTTGTATTGTAGTTTTTTTGTATGATATATTAACATTAGTGGATAATAAATTGTTAGGATTAGCAACTCTCTTTTATTTGATTGTTTGTAAAGGAATTTTCCACCCAGTTTCATTTGGGTTATTTCCAAGGAAGCAAGTAGACCAAAATGTGGTAAAATTCTACTAAATTATATTACGATATTCTAATGAATAAAATCTTTTAACACTTAATCAAAATATTTTGGCTGTGCATCTCTAAATTCGATATACACATCTACCTAAATACTCATTCTCTATTTAGATATTTCATAGCATCTTAACAGTAAGACACATTTGTTATGTAGTTATTATTTGGCGTTTTGGCCAGCCTACTTGTTTTTGGCAGCTTTATGCAGAATGAGATTCTTGAACCTTTCCTATGGTTTAATTGTCATTGGA
The DNA here is from genome assembly GCF_000327345.1 of Myotis davidii. Lineage (NCBI taxonomy): Eukaryota > Metazoa > Chordata > Mammalia > Chiroptera > Vespertilionidae > Myotis > Myotis davidii. Next base: position 1,065,691 of record NW_006293550.1, read on the forward strand.
AGTTACCGTTTCCCTCTTCTGTCACACCTAATAGCTTAAATCATGGAGATAAAATAAAGTCATCTTATTATTATTTTACTCATTCTTGGCACTTGCATTTGACTAATTCTGGATTACATGAATAAGATTCAGGAAAGCACATCTAAACTGTGGAAATAATGATGACAACATAAATTTTCCTAAAAAGAGACTGCGAAGCTTTTTGCAGATAAAATATTCATAGGGTGCTTCAGGTAAAGCTGGCGATGTTTGCTTAGAGAACATCCGTGTTTTTCTTATGACTTAGATTTTATGGATCTTGATTGTCTCACTTTTCAGACACTCTAGTTTTGTGAGGCACTTTGAGAAATTCTTTTTCAATCCACTATGGAATTTCAATGAAGGGCTTAACAGTGTCTTAATACAAATAAGTTATAAATTAAATATGAAAGAATCAGGTAAAGCCAAGAAATTTTCCTCAACAGAAATATCATTGTAATTATACGGTAAGACTTGGATGAGAATTTCAAAATACTGTATGTTATTAAAATGCTCAAGAGGATTTTAAAGGATGTAATAGTTTTAATATGGATTCCTGTCCTGTTATTCATTACTCAGGATATTAAAACATTTTATCTTATTTCATTTGATAATCTTCATGTCATTGGCAATTCCAGTCAATATTACCACTGTAGACCGCATACTAATTGTTTCTTAACATGTTCCCCCTTTGTCTCATTTTTCTTGGTAAACCATCCCATTTATGATTTTTATGACCCGGACTTTGGGAGTATTTCTTCCTATTTTGTCTTCTTTTTCTTGACTTCAAGTCTATGATGCATTTTGAATATTAGTTCTTTCATCTTGTTGAGCTGCATTAAATTATGCTTAAAATCTTTAATTATTTAATATGCCACTAGGGCCAAGGGCGACTTTCCATCCTGGCCAACATGCTGAAGGGATCTCTCTGTACTACCCACTCATGTATGCGATTTCAGAATGTGCACTGTGTTTAGGACTTTCCCCAAACTGTGTACCCTCTTTAAAAACTACCGAGCTGCTCTAGTTCCTACTCTATGGTGAAAAGCTAAAAATATCTAATTTTACCAAAAGAGATCCAGAAGGCCAAAATGATAAACTGCTACATATTCTGGATAAGGTATTTCCTTTAGACAAGGACCCTCTAAAAACACATACATTTATAGCCATAGAAACAAGCATAATGGCCGATACTTTTGGTGCAGCATGAAATTGATGGGGACATACTTTGGGGGCTTACAAGAGTTTTGGGAACTTTGAAGTTGTATTTCCTGAGTCTGTTACTGTATATTTTTTTGTATGTAGGATTATTTGAGATTGTCAGCATAGGATTAATATAAGGAAGAAAGGAAAAGGGAATTAAATAATCTTCATAAAATGGGGAGAGCAGAAGCAGGTATCAGAGCAGAATTTCAATCTAGCTTACTGGTACATACACATCCTCAGAGACTGCCAGGAGGACTTAATCCCTGGAATGGGACAGGAAAGTCTCCTCAGGGGTGGTGAAAGCCCTGTTCCCAGGCAGGGGAATGAAATTCCTCTGTTCTGCACATGAGCGATAGGAACTAGATGATGTAATGAAACTTTTGAACATGTGGAATGGGATTCAGGGTGATGAAACAGAGGGGCAGGGCTTACTGTGGGAACCATAGGAAAGGTAATTGGATTGGATAGAGGACATGAAACGCAATAGAATTTACTGGGAAAAGGGCCCAATTCAGGCCCAGGAAAAGTTAGAAATTTGGGTTGGATAATTTAAATAGTTTTTTGTCCTTTACCTGAACCAAGAAGATATACAGAAGAATAACAGGAGCCTTGTGGCAATGCTTTTAGAACCTGCCCACCCACTAAGGCCCTTAGGGTGTATTAATTCCCCTTATTTCACAATAAAATTTTACCATCACATTTAAATTTCTCCACCCATGTGTGTTTGGAATTCTTTCCTCATGTTGTTGCAAAAGGACCTATCCACTGGCAACAAGATGATCTTCATTATTTATGTCAAACACACACACACACACACACACACACACACATATATATATGATATTCATCAGCTTTTCCAGGATCATGGTCTTCACTGGTTGGTTGGTACCAGGGCAGGAGGTCATTAGGAGGTCATTGGTCAATGTCACTGCTCCTGAGGCAGCCATGATGTCACTTGTCTGGTTTTGCTGTGTGTTTGGGCCTGAGGTTAAAATACAACTGAGGCCTAGATGTTATCTTTAGGTCAGGGGGTCTAAACTGCATGACTAGCGATATGAAAGATCAGGGGTCCAAACCCCATGACCAGTGATATGTGAGGGAGGATAGGTTAGTTACCCTGGGGGAGAGGTTCTTGTTTTCCCAGTTTTCCCCCTTGCTGGGCATCTGGGGCTTTCTGCCCTGGTGCGTTTCTGTACCTGGCCCATTGTCCTTGCTCTGCTCCTGTCGGTCTGACAGAATGATCTTGAGGCGCATGGGTCCGCACTCAATCAACCGAGCCACTCCAGCTGGGCAGTGAGTATGGATTTTTGAAGGATGTAGAATGACCATGATCAGGTATCATTATCCATATGAATTTTATTTGAACTAAGTGAAATAAAATTAGCATGACTAAGCCCCCATTGTGTGCAAAATAAAATGCTTGTGCCTGTGAGTCAACGTGATTGTGCTAATTTCACAAGAAGATACTTTCCGCAGTGTGCCTGAGATTTACAGGCCTTCTACCAACCCCCCGGACTGTATTTTTCACACTGATGAAGGCGTGGGATGGAGAACACATGGTTTTCCAGGTAGAAGAGCCAGTTTGGAATAGGCATTTTTGAGGTGAAAATGTTGAAATTTCTGGAATATTTTAATGCTTGTTGAAAAATACTTGAAATCTTGTACATATGGTAAGCATCATGACTACCCAAGTATTTTTACTTCCCACCCTGGCCCTTTGTAATTTTCAAAATGTGTGGGGTTAAGATGGGAATTACATAAGCATCTGGAACCTGCTCTTCCTTAATATGGAACAAAAGGTGTGAAGTAGGGAGCACTTCTGCATGCTGGTGTGTTTACAAATCGCTTCGGGTTTTCCCCAGGATTCAATCACAGTGTGATTGAAGGGTGATGATGTTTACAAATTAGTATTTCCTTTGCTGTGAAGTTTCAGGCCTGAGACTTATGCATCTTCAGGAAAACAGTCCAACAGCTGCTGCCTTTCTGGTAAGAATCAGAGATAGGCCTATATAAAAGGAAGTAAGGACAGCAGCAGATGGGCAGAGTGAAAGAATGAATGCTGACTCACCCTTCAGGGCACAAACCCCTAGTATTAGTCAGTGGCAAGTTCTTTTAACACCTTGTTTGCACCAAAGATACCACATTAGATTTTTTTCCAAGGGAAGTTTCCTTAAATAGTTTGCCCTGCCTTTAACCAAAAGCTGATTCATGTTCTTAAAACTGAAGGAGCATCTGCTGAAAATTCTGATTGCTGTTTCAAAGCTGAAAAATAGTGTACGTATCAAACAAATTCTTGATTTTCTTCACAATGAGTTTACTAAGATTCTACCTACCTAGGCAAATTGATAAAATCCTACCTACACAAATCAGTTATTTCACAATAAAAATACAAAACAAAGTAAAATAAAAACATTTAGAAAAATCCTGTCTCCAGATATCACATATATTTATATCAATAGCTGATTTTTTAAAATATAAATAATTCCTAACAAAAAATGTTTGAAATGTCAGTAAATATTATCTTTATCATTTAATCCTGTATTTTAAGCAGCTGCTGAATTATTGTATTGACCTTCTGGTTTTCTACCTAAATATCTAATGTTGATGACTTCATTAATTTAATAAAAACAATATTTCTTAAAGTAAAAGGATGTTGCTGTTTTTGTATTGTGGGAACACTTAAAAAGTCCTGCATAAAATTTGCCTACACTAATGTCTACACTGCGCAAAGTATAGTCAGGATTGAATACAGTACTCGGATATTCTATACACCATGCTATCTTTAGGGTGTAATGTTAATAAACACACTACATAGCCAGATTCATATAAGTCCACTTAGATGGGCACCTTGATTGTAAATGCAGTCTTTCAACCTGCCCTGGGTGTAACATTCTCACATACCACGTTTTAAACTAAAAAATAGTGATCCTGTTGGGAAGCATTGGCATTGTCTATTCTTGGCAAAGTGGAAAAGAACCTAGCTGTCTTTTTTTTCTTTTTCTTTTTAATCCCTTCTCCTTTGGGAATGTAAAGCTATTACACAGTTGTCTCAGCTGCTACTTGGCATTCAAACCAGATCCTTGAGCTGCCAGACATTTCTAAATCCCACTCTCTTCAATTTTGCCAAGTAGTTTACAGTTACTGTACAGCACCCATAAGCTGCATCTCTCAGGGGAACATCCTCCTGTCAGCAGCAAGAGCAGCCTTGACGCAGTTGGGGTCTCTCTATGAGGACTGGAGCACACTCATAAGTTGACATGCATCCAGCCACCTAACTCAGTGGGCTTCTCAAAGGCAATTTATATTCCACGTTGTTCCTCCAAGGCATTCCTCTAGGACGGAAATATTCCAAATCCACAATCCCGAAATCTCAAAGGCTCACAAAGTTTGTGGCAATATGTGTGACAATAAATCGTTTTTTCCAACATAAATGATGGAATGTTCATTTCAGTACTTTAAATGATTTGCAAAAGTTTCCAGCCCACATGTACCAATAGTGATGACATGCTTTTTTCCTTCATTTAATCAAACTATGTGTTAACACCAATGTTTGAGGCAGAAAACCAAGTTACAAACCTGCTATGTTGTGTTGAATATTGAAGTGACAAGGAACTTGGTTGAGATCTGTATTAACAGACAGTTAGTAAGAAGGCAACGTTAATATGCCCCTGGAGCTACTATTTAAATGACTTTAACTTTATGATCTTTTAATGTGGGACCCTTCAGCCTGGAAATGAGGTGGATTTTCCATCCTCAGACTCAAATCTTCTCAGCAGGGTAGCTTCCCTGCTACCCTCTGAGCAGCTGTTAGCAGCAGCGTGTTCTGCAATAAAATTGATTGCTTTAGCGGACACTGTTCTACAGCCTCCGCAACTCCACTTTTTGTTGGGTCTCCTTGCACCTGCTCGTCAAAGCACCATATCTTACTTATCTCCAAATGGTCTAAATGTAAATTCCAAAAAGAGACTAGCTGCCCAGAAAAACCATACAGTGGTTCTGTGAGAACTGTGAGGAACTGAGTGCCTGTATTGCTGAGGTCTTCATGAAGATAACAGGAAAGGTCTGCCCAGGAAGGAGTTTTACTGTGATTAAGATCTTAGTTCTAAATCAAGACATGGCAGCCAGTATCCCTAAATCATTCCAGTGTGGACCCGGGGGAGAAGGACAGAATGCGTCAAGTGAATTTCCAGCAATATTGAGCTTTACGAATTCCCCTGCCCTTCCTGGAAACCTAGCATGTGGATAAGTAACACCTCCTTGATATTTCCTTTCAGATTCCTGAGGATCAGCTGTCAGTCCTTTGAAATGTCGCTTTCAGGATAAGACAGGAGCTGGTATTGTCATAATTTGGTAACACAAAGGAAGCAGCTCAGCCTCAAGTGTCAAGAGTGATCAGTGTGATGGCAAAATTGTTCACCTTAATTTTAAAATGCCACAATACTTCATTTTAGCAATTAATAACTGTCACCATGTCTTTACACATGAGATTCTTGTTGTGCTGTATTCCAATTTAAGGCTGAAATAACATTTAAATCAACTGTTAGGCAACTGTTCCTGATGAAATACTCTGAATTATTAATTCTTATCACAATGCAGTTTATGGAAGGTGACTTGCACATACATTTCTTTCTTTCTTTCTTCCTTCCTTCCTTCCTTCCTTCCTTCCTTCCTTCCTTCCTTCCTTCCTTCCTTCCTTCCTTCCTTCCTTCCTTCCTTCCTTCCTTCCTTCCTTTCTTTCTTTCTTTCTTTCTTTCTTTCTTTCTTTTTGCTTGGACCATCCCTTAGAATATTATAACATTTGGAAAGCTAATGAAATATCATTTGTAACTTGTAAAATAGTCTACTAATAATTTGAATATTGGAACAATTTATGTCTTCCCATGACATTTTAGTAAAATGTAGCTTTCAATTTTTTTCTTTTAAAGAAAAACATTTCCCAAGTTTTAAAAGAATTTATCTCAGGAAAAAACTGGCATGACACAGTAGTTGGCCAAGTCAAATAATAGCAATGGAATAATTAGTGGGAGAAATGCAGATCCATTTTTGGAATGGAAACATGGAGTTCATTTCCCATAAAGGAGAACTATTTGCCTGAAATGTTATGACATTTTGCTACTTTGTAAAAAAGGGAAAAAATATGAGGAGTTACGCGGAAGTAATATAGAACCCGGATTTGCACACGGTTGTTAATATTACTCTTAGGGCACTCTGTTTGGGAGTTCCTTGAACATAACAGTGCGGTTTCTAAGGAGACAATTTGACCATTGACAGAATTATGTCACTCCCAAGACTATCTGCTTTAGGAAGCCATCATTTGCCTCACAGTTCTTGCTTAACAGTAAAGACCGCAGGTTTGCGTGCTCCAGATAATATTTCATTAACTTTGATGAAATGTTTGTTTTAAAGGTGAATATGCTGATATATTCAAACATAGAATTTTAAAATAAAGATCATTCTCTATGTATTTTAATATGATATTAAAATAACTTATGTAAGAAGACCACAGGTACATACAAATTCCATGTTAAGATCAGAACAAGAATATTTAGTGGTATGGAAGTAAAAACCTACCTTATTTGTGAATAAAAATATCACGATCTGATTCTGAGGAACAGGCATTGTTACTGTAAAATGTCCCAATTAAAAACCATCAAATAGAATATGAGCAGTTTACTGACTTAAATCTACCTAAACAAAATGTACTAGATCTGTATTCTAATCTACCACTTTCAAGGAGAATAAAATAATGAGTAAAGACATTGGCTAACTGGAAAAGGAGGAGTTACGTATTTCCACAGAAATATTCCCATAATTTAGCACATTGGGCCATGTTTACTTCTGGACATTGTAAGATACGATCCCTTTGTTAAGTAAGTGAAAATATTTCTAGCTATCTATTGCTGCATAACAGATTATCCTAAAACTTTGGGACTGAAAACAGCAAGCATTTGCTCTCTCACAGTTTCTGTGGGTCAACAATTTGAAGATGGATTAGCTGGATGGTTCTGGGTCAGAGTCAAATCAAGTTATTGGCTGGGGATACTGTCATCTTAAAATTTAACCAGAGCTGTAGATCTACTTCCAACATGGCTCAGTTACATGACTGTGGCCAAAGGCATCAATTCCTTGATGGGTTTTGGCAAGAATTTCTGGCCACAAGGACCCCTATATAAAGTTACTTGAGTGATATGGCATCTAGCTTCCATCTGAGCACCTAATCCAAGGGAGAGTAAAGAGACAGTTCCAAAGTCTTCAATTATCTGATCTTGAAAGTCATACACTTTAACTTCTATCATTGTCTATTTGATGAAAGCAAGTCACCAAATCCTGCCCACACTCAATGGGGGTGGGGGTGGGGATGGGGATTAAGCTCTATCTCTTAAAGAGAGGTATATAAAATACTTGTGGATATAATAAAGTCACCATTCCCTTTACTTACACTTTACTTTAAAATTCCTCTCTCTCTCTCTCTCTCTCTCTCTCTCTCTCTCTCTCTCTCTCTCTCTCTTGCTTTATATTGTTGTATTTTTATACAATTTTTGTCTTTAATCATTTCCCCAAATCTCACTGGTACCTTCAAATGAGCTGAAAAGCACAATTTCATAATGACAGCCTCTTATCTAAAGAAACAAAGTTTCCAGTTAAAATATTAAAACATCAGAGAAAGTTGAAATCTGAAAATATATCAGGTAACATAACTGATTTACCAGAGAGATAGATTATATAAACCATGGAATGTTGATTATGTTGATTATGAGTCCTCAGAAAAATGACAACCTTTTGTAAGAAACCAATGTGGAACATGTATTTTCTATAAACTATAGAAACCAAAAAGCATTTTAAATTGAAAAAGTATTGTTGTTTGATAAACCATAGTTTAAGGTTATAATCGAGTACAACTGCCTCTCCTCTGCCATGTGTCCTATTTTGCTTAGGTCTTGGTCCTACATAAAATCATGCAATTTACTAGAGTTCAAAGGTATTATAGATGAACAATTCTAAAAGTCTTTTCCCACCAATTTAAAGGTTAGCAATTAATTATTTTCTTACATGTCCCATTTTTCAGGTTCTTCTTTAAAGATAGTAGATTTTCACATCTTTTTTTTTTTGCCATTCAATAATGAACAATGTCTGTGTCCTCCAAAATTTTAAAATCATGCAATGCTATTCAAAGGAGGCAATGCATGTAGAGATATGATTAATAAGTATTTTTGCAAGATTGTAATTTGGCTTACTAAGATTTTTAAAATAATGTTTCACAGATAAGTGGTTTCTATATTTATATGAATAATTTTACCAAAGTTATACAGGCCAAAATTTTATATTTTTAAGTGGAATTTTTATTGTTTTCCATACCTATCTAAGAATTAAGGTTATAAATGTTTAAAAATTAATGAAAAATATTTCAATAGTCATTAAGATCACAGCCAATGTTTACTGATTAAGTTTTGGGGGCCAATTAGAAAGTAAGGAAATGTAAACAATTAGAGATAATATGGAAATTCATTTAAAAAGTATAATGTTGGATAGAATGTATTTTTTAATCTTTGTCCCTCCTCACTAAGTCCAACCATAACCCCTTGACATAGTTCAAGAGACAGCTCAAGGAGAACTCTAACATGTAGCAAGAAAAAGGAAAAAAGCCTTGAGATGTCAACACTAGAGGAAATACATAGTGGCAGGACATCTGCCTCCTCAAGCAGGTCACCCAGACCCAGTGTTTTCTAACCTTAACATGGCAGCATAAGCAAGCCCAGGTGGACTCATTTCTCCTTCATATGTAAAGGGCAGAGTGTCTTTGACAACATCAGGTGAGCGAGATGCGACTGGGAAAGGCAACTGATGGAGAGCTCCACCAACAATAAGTGGTATGAGACTTCTCCACCAAGGGATACTGAGGCGGCAAGAGGAATTTTTAATAAGGACACAGATACCGCAAGTGGTTTCTCCTGGGAAGCCATTTTTTCCGCCTGCTGCCATGACTCTCCTCGCTCATCCACAGACATGGAGCAGGTAGACAGAGGTGGCAAGAGGAACCCACTCACAGCAAGTTGCCAGTCTGCACAAGGCTCTTCGTCTCAATGGGCCTCAAACACCCTTCTCTGTTCAGAGATATCAGGGTAGCCTGAGGCACCAATAAGGGGGAACCCCACCATACTTCTCATTCACTAGTCACGTTGGGTGCTAGGCAAACCCCTCCCACCTCTGCTGGCAGTATCAACAGAGACCAATGGGAGTCTCAGTAGCACCAGAAAAATCTACCAGATCAAAATAATGTCACAAAAGCTTTGAAAATTAAAGTGACAATGGGCCAAGACCTGTGTGCTAAACCTAAGCAAGGTGATTGGCTGCTCAAATAAAACACTTAAAGAGGACCTAGAATCTCATAACATACTAGTAATAGACAAAATGTCCATGATAGAATTGGAAATTATCCATCATATTAACAGCCAAGAAAATCACAACTTGAATTAGAATGGACATTAACTGATGCCAGTATTGAGATGAATCAGATGCTGGAATTATGTGACAGTGATTGTAAAGCAGCATTTATAAAATGCTTTAGCAATCAATTACAAATTATTTTAAAACAAAGAAAAACTGGAAAATCTCAGCAAAGAAATAAAAACACACAAAAAAATAACCAAATGAAAAATACAGAATTGAAAAATTGTAAAATTGATGATGATTTTTAAAACACTTGCTGGAGGGTTCAAAAGGACAGAGGATAAAAATCAGTGACCTAGAGGAGAAATGTATAAAATACACCTAATCTGAAAAATAGAGATAAGACAATCTGAAAAAACATTGAACAGATACTTGGACCTCAGATATCATAACATTCACGTCATTTTATTGGCAGAAAAGAAGAAACAAAGTGAGGCTGAAAGAGTATTTGAAGAAATAATATCTGAATGCTCCATATTTTAGTGATAGATACAAACCCACAGATCCAAAAAGCTAAGCACATGCCACAGGACAAACTGCCCTTCCCTCATAAAAAAGAAATCCACCCCAGACACATCATAATTAAATTTTTGAAAACTGAAAACAAAAGTCTTGAGAGTGGCCAAAGAGGAACACCAATTTATATGGCAATAGGAAATCTTGAAGGCCAGAAAGAAGTCGCACAACATATTTCAAAAGCTGAAATAAAAGCATGGTCCATCACAAATTTTATATCTACTATTTTTTTAACTTTCTTTTTTTTTATTGATTAAGGTATTACATATGTGTCCTTATCCCCCCATTCCCCCCCTTCCTCTACTCATGCCCTCACCCCCTGGTGTTTGTGTCCATTGGTTAGGCTTATATGCATGTATACAAGTCCTTTGGTTGATCTCTCCCCTTTACCCCCACCCTCCCCTACTTTTCCTCTGAGGTTTAATGGTCTGATCGATGCTTCTCTATCTCTGGTTTTTGTTTTTTTTCCCATCAGTTTATGTTGTTCATTATATTCCACATATGAGTGAGATCCTGTGATATTTATCTTTCTCTGACTGGCTTATTTCACTTAGCATAATGCTCTCCAGTTCCATCCATGATGTTGCAAATGGTTAGAATTCCTTCTTTTTTATCCAGCATAGTATTCCACTGTATAGATGTACCACCCTATTTTAATCCACTCATCTGCTGATGGGCACTTAGGCTGTTTCCAAATCTTAGCTATGGTAAATTGTGCTGCTATGAACATAGGGCGCATGTATCCACTGAAACTATCCTTCAGGAATGAAAAAAAGGAAGACACTTAAAGATGAAAGAAAAAATAAGAGAATTTGTCACTATCAGATATACTATTAAAATTTCAAACAGAAAAGAAATGATAAAAGAATCTTGGAAAACAAAAAATAAAAGCAGAGGAATTTATACATCCTTTATAAATTTTATAAATTATATTTGCTGAGTGAAACAAAACCAAAACATCATATGATATCTCAGACAATAATCTTTAAAGAAGGGAATAGTAAAGAGCTATGTGAATGAAAATGAGGTTTCCACATTTCAGTCAACATGGTCAAATGTTGGTATCAGCAGACTGTTCTGTCACTTCTGTATATTGTAATACCCAGAGCAACCACTACAAAAGCTATAAAAAGAGATAAACTCAAAAACATTGTAGCAAGTCAAGATGGAGTTTTAAAAATATATTAGAGTAACTCACAAGTGGCAGGAAGAGAGAAACAGAAGAATGGGAACCATAGAAAATAAACAGAAAAAAGAAAAAGCAGACATATAAGCACTAACATATCAGTAACTACCTAAAAGGTAAATGGTCGAAAAACAAAGACTGAGTGGATTAACAAAATAACCCAACTGCATGCTGTCTACACAAATCTCATTTCTAATTCAGGGATGAATATTGGTTGAGAGTAAAATAGTGGAAAAAGATATACCATGCAAAGATTGATGAAATTAAAAAGCAGGAGCATATTAATCAGACAAAGTAGACTTCAGAGTGTAGACTTCAGCAAAGGGATCACTAGAGACAAAGAGGGACATTACTGGAGACAAAGAGCAACATTATGTAATGATAAAATGATTAATTTATCAGGAAGCCATGTTTCTAAATGTGTATGCACCAAATAACAGAGTCTTACAATATAGGGCTTAAAATTATTAGGGCTAAAAGGAGAAATATACAAATTTACAGTTAGGGTCTTTAACATTCCCCTCATAGCTATGATAGAAAAACTAGACAGAAAAATCACCAAAGAGGAAGATATGAACAAAGTCAACCAACAACTCTAACTGATATATACTAATAACTAACAAGTAATAAATATTTATGTATTTTACAAGCACACATGCCAATTCATTAAAGTAACCTGGGCCACAAAACAAGCCACAACAAATTTAAAATAACTGAAATAATGTAGAGTGTATTCTCTGACCAGAATGTAATCCACATGGAAATCAGTAATGGAAAAATAATAGGAAAATCCCTAACACATAAACATCAAACACACTTCAAAATAATCCATGGGACAAAGAATGTATTAAAATACATAAAAGTTAATGAAAACAAAAGCATAATTTATAAAAATACCTAGGATGCAGTAAAGTGTCCTGAGAGGAAAAGTTATAGCACTAAGTTCTATTGAATATGGGGAAAGACTTCAAATCAATAACCTAAGTTCCTACCTCAAGACACTAGAAGAAGAAGAGGGAATAAACCCAAAGCAAGCAGTAGGAAGGAAATGATAAAGAGCAGAAATCAATTAAATTAAAAAGAGTGAAACAATAGAGAAAATTAATAAAATAAAAAGCTGGTTCTTTACAAAAATCTATAACATTGATAAATTTGTCCAGCAAGACTTACAAAAATAGAAAGTGAGAGGAACAAATCATCAATATCAGCAATAATACAGGGTGGGGCAAAAGTAAATTTATAGTTTTTCTGTATGGAAGATAATACCATAACTAATACATAATAAAACAAGAACAAACTCTGTTTTTTGTACTCATAACTGTAAACCCACTTTTGCCCCGCCCTATATATGGGCTATCTACAGATATTTCAGTCTTTACAAATTAAGAAGGAGATACTCCAAACAACTTTTTACTAATAAAATACACAACTTAGAAGAAACAGAATAGTCCACAATAAAAAGGAACAAAGTATTGATATATGCAACAACTTGAATAAATCTCCAGAGAATTATGCTGAGTGAAAATAGCTAACCCTAAAAGGTTACATACTGTATAATTCCATAATGTTTTTGTCATAACATTTAAAAATGAAGGGCCCAGTGGTTGCCAGGGATGATTGAGTGTAGGTGGGTGTGATTCTAATAGAGTAACTGGAGGAATCTTTTTGGCAATGGAACTTGTTCAGTTGCTTGTCTATGGTGGTGGATACATGAAGCTAACTATGTGAAATAATATAGAGGACTAAATACATATGTAATTGTGTAAAAGTAAAATTGGAAAAACCTGGATTAGATAGGTGGATGTTATCAATAACATAATATTATATTATAATTTCAAAATATTACCATCGGAAGAAACTGGGTAAAGTGTCTATAGCATCTCAATATTATTTTTTTATAATAGTATATCAATCAATAACTTTCTCAAAATTTCAATGGAAAACATACTGTTTCTGGAATTTTGAAAATAGCCATTATCTTCAGAGATGCCATTCATCTATTTTTCTTTTTTTCATCCTGATACCATGATTTTCTACTTCTTATTCTACCCACGCCCCACCCCCACCCCCTGCCTGTCTCTTCCTTCTTCCCCTCCATTCATACTTTTGGTTCTATGTTATAATATTTCCTCTATTCTCAAAATTATAAAGGCTATATATGAAATATTTTAAAGTGAAAAAAAGTGTTCTTGAAACTCCTGAATATGTTCATTGCAAACAAAAATCTAAGATTGATATCTGGTCAATATTTCAAAATTAAGAATTCTTCTAACTTTCCATCTTGGGATCCCTTTATGTAGCCAAAAAAAACTTTGTAAAATACTACTGGCCAAAGTCTTATAACAGTGAGTTTCAGTTCTTGTTACCTATATGTTCAGTCTCTTTGGAAAAAATTTCATTAATGTCAATTCACTGACTAGTATTATTTATTGTTTATTTTAATGGAAAAGGGAAAAGAACATTTCATATGCAAGTTAAAAAACCAGCATAGAAATTCTGGCTTGGTAAAGTTCCAGCTGTGACTGTTTTATTATCATGAGATCCATAGTAAAAAAATTTGTGCTTCTATTTAATATTTTAGTCAATGAGGCGCTACTGATGGCTTTGGAACAGTCATGTATCATAATTCATATTTGTAGGCTTCACATGAAGGGAGAGAGTCCACTTAGGAGGCTGTATTTAAGGCACAGATGAGGTAGGTTGCCAATGTAGAAAGAGACTATTTCATAAGCAGTACAACTTTTAATTTTTTTGTGGTAAGATCAAATTTGTTTCTTAATTCCCATTTCAAACATCGTCTTGTTACTTGTTTAGGCCTTGAGAAGTTGAAAATTAGCAGTACACTACTATTGATGTATAGAATAAACAATAATATAAATACTAAAATGTATATTTCTTTGAGATTATTAGTGTGATTTAATATTGGCTGGATATCAGAGATTGACTTATATGAAAAGATTTATAGATGTTTCTCAGAAGATCAAGAATTTTATGTCTCGCAACCCTTCTCTTCTAATGCTTAGGGTGCCCAAAAGTACTGTGAAAATTTTTCGTTCGTAATATCTGTTTGTAAGAGAACGATGGAAACCTCTGATAAAAACCCACACATATTCTTAACCATAAAGACTTGTATTTTGTAGTATATAGTGCTGAAAGTTTGGGAAGGCTTTTGGTGTAGCCAGAACCCTAATGCAGCAAAAACTCAATTATATTTCTGTGGTGCAGTCAGCATTTATTAACCTCAGGTGTGCATGGGCTGACCTGTCCAACCACCTCACTCCCTCAGGCTAAGGGAGTTTAATATCAGCAACCAAAGTGCTGGGGTTCTCTAACATGGCAGATGGTGACTACAGGCTCTCCTGCTTGTCCACTAGATATATTTGCACTTCTTCCCAGCTATGGTGACAGATTACTAGAGGGAGAATAACTTTACAGAGATCAAGTCTTGGAATGGGGACCAACCTTGGTAGAACATAGGGGAAAAGGTGAAGGAAATAGGGTGATTCTCTAGAGTGTACCATGGATTTTTCAGCTCTACCATCTGTTGAAATTCTAGTTCTGCCGGTATCTGTATCACTTTGCACAAATTATTTAGCTTTTTTATGCATCATTTTTGTCATTAAATAAAGATATAATAGTGAGTACTTCACAAGATTATTGGGAAGATTAAATGAGTTCACATGTATAAATCACTCAGGACATTTGCCTGGCATGTGATAAGCCCCATGGAAGTGTTTTCCATTATTATTATTATTATTATTGTTATTTTTATTTTAGTTTTCTTTATCTTAATTTAAATTCTTTTTTTTAACTTTCATTTATATGTTTTATTTTATTTCTAAGAAAAGAATTTTTTATTGTTTAAAGTATTACATGAGTCTCCTTCCCCACTCCCCATTGACCTCCCCTGGCCACTCCCACCCCCCAGCACATGCCCTCACCCCCTACTGTCTGTGTCCATTGGTTAGACCAGTGGTCGGCAAACTCATTAGTCAACAGAGACAAATATCAACAGTACAATGATTGAAATTTCTTTTGAGAGCCAAATTTTTTAAACTTAAACTATATAGGTAGGTACATTGTTATTAACTTAATAGGGTACTC
>NW_006293550.1:1082946-1083973 GCF_000327345.1 Myotis davidii
CTCTATATGATTTTTACTCTCTTAGCAATCTCTTGACTAACCACAAAACTTGCAATATTAACATTGTTGGAAGATTGCATCCAGTAATTAAATACAGAACTTGATTTTTCTTGACTCTTCTGAAGTTCCTCGACTGCTTTCTTCATTGAATCACCAACAGGATATTTAGTACTATATGACACGTGTTTAGTTGTAAAGTGTCTCTCCAAATTTGATTTCTTGTTATGTGCCAATTTTTCCTGACAAATAAGACAGGTCGGAAGGCCATTTTAAGTTTTGAATAAATGCAGAAGTCTCAGTCCATTCAACTTTAAATTCACGGTTTTCATCTTTTATTTTTCTTTGCTTCTTCTTTGTAAGCCATGTCAAACAGGGCACCAAAATAAAGTTTCATTTTATAATAATAAAGCCACCAAGACAAAATAATTACAATTCTTAAATTGATGACAAAAATACCTGTAGGATTTGCAGCTCGTTGGAAAAATACAGGCAACTTATGCTTCGAGTAGGTACTTTTGTCACCTGCCTGTGATTTGCGGACGTGACTAGCACTAACCACTGCACATGAGACTGCTGACTGCCTGGCTCACTCAACTTGTGCATGAATTGTGCGTGCCTCCCCTGCACTGCGTATCCCACGGCCCGCCTGCACCGCATCTCCTGTCGGCCAACAGATACCCCCCACTTCCGAACCACTTCTTCAAAATAGACTCGCCCAGGCCGAAAACCAACCGCTGTGCATGGGCCACAGAGTTTCAGTCGCACTGTACATGTGTGCCTGTGCGTGGTATTTTGTGGAAGAGCCACACTCAAGGGGTCAAAGAGTCGCATGTGGCTAGAGAGCCATGGTTTGCCGACCACTGGATTAGACTCATGTGCATGCATACAAGTCCTTTTGTTGATCTCTTACCCCCTCACCCCTTGCCTTCCATCATAGGTTGGACAGTCTGTTCGATGCTTCTCTGTCTCTGGGTCTATTTTTGTTCATCAGTTTATGTTGTTCATTATATTACACACATGAGTGAGA
>NW_006293550.1:1084096-1095130 GCF_000327345.1 Myotis davidii
AATTATCTTTCTCTGACTGCCTTATTTCACTTAGCATAATGCTCTCCAGTTCCATCCATACTGTTGCAAATGGTAAGAATTCCTTCTTTTTATACCGCAGCGTGGTATTCCATTGTGTAGATGTACCACCATTTTTTAATCCACTCATCTGCTGATGGGCACTTAGGTTGTTTCCAAATCTTTGCTATTGTAACTTGTGCTGCTATGAACATAGAGGTGCATATGTCCTTTCTGATTGGTGTTTCTGGTTTCTTGGGATATAGTCCTAGAAGTGGCATTACTGTGTCAAATGGGAGTTCCATTTTTAATTTTTTGAGGAAACTCTATACTGTTTTCTACAGTGGCTACACCAGTCTGCATTCCCACCAGCAGTGTAAGAGGGTTCCGTTTAGTGGTGAGCACAGCTGCTTTCCATTATTATTTAATAGAATGAACAATTTATCTTTTCATTCTTCCACTTCTATTGCAGGACACACATATCATTCAAATACTATTTCACAATAATTCAAGCATCTATGGGAATTTTTGTAGCTGATTTTTTTAAAAATCAATGAACCAGTCACATTTAATACAGTTTTCTTTACCTCTCAAAGTATTCTATTAGTAGTAGGTAATTATAAAGTTTTGTATGTTTGTTAACCAAGATGACAGCTCATATTAGGCAAAAATAACTTTTGCGGGTGATGGTGAAGCTGTGAGAAGATGAAATGCAGATATTCTCAATATGGTAAATTTTAAATTTAGTCACTACCAAATGTCTCTTTCCTCTCCTTTTTCCTAGACCATGGAATCAGTGCTGACTGAGCCCATCTGGGAAAGCACACGAACCAGATGGCCACTGTGAACTGTGGCAGAGGCCCTGCAGCAATGACAACTAGTCTCAGAAAAGAAAGCTCTTTGGGGGCACAATGAGTAGAGGCCTAATTTATATTTTAGAGCTTTAGAAGGAGATTAAGTCAAACAATGGCATGATTTTAAACTGAAGTGGGAGGGGCTTTTAGTCTTTATGACAGTAAAGTTGGATTATAAGTTTGAAGAGCTTTGAAAGTATGAAAAGTTGCCATAAAAAGATAGGCTGAATAATTGTATGGCTGTGCAGATTACAAACAGTATGTGAAAGAACTGAGGTTAAAGAGCCCATTAAAGCAATACCCTCTTCAGTCTCTTATTGTCACAGGGATTATGACTTTGGGAGAGGTATAATCAGCAGGGGATAAAGGAGTGGCATTCCCCTCCTTTTATGTCAAAGTATTTGAACAATTGATAACAAGGGATTAGAAACTGAAAATATATTGTGTCCTGTTCTAATCAGACTGATGTCAAGGTTGAAGGGACATGGTTCATGAACTTGAGAAGCATTAATGCACTTGTTATGGGGCAACCACAGACCTCATGTGTCTAGAATTCCAGCAAACATCAGGATAATAAAAATTAGTTCTGGCCTAAGTTAACCAGTAAATCAGATACAGATATTCATCTGGAATTTCAGACATGGATCTTAATCCTCCCCTCCTCTTTTCTTTATTAGATGACATATATTAGATTTACTTATTTCATTGAAAATTCTTTTTGCCATGTGAAATGTCTTCAACATTGATGAAGGATTCTGGACCAATAAACTGAGACTCAATCAACACCAGTCTAAATGAAAGTTGAAATTACTGTTTATCATATTTTTTCTTGCTTGGTGACTCTAATTACAATTAAACTATATTTTGCCATTTGCAGTTGCCTCAGTTAGTTAGTGTGTGACTGACTCTAGAATGATTATTAATTATCCATTCATTAACAACAGGACCCAAATGTGTTGGGTGCAAAGGAATGCAAAGAGGAACACTCTTCCTCCCCTCATTCATCTCATTGTCCAGGTTGGATAGAAACATTAAAACATAATATAAAGTGCTAAATGCAAGACCTTAAGATACCCAGCCACCCCTCTGCTCCCTCTAACATAAGTAGGGTTATAGAAAGGCAAAAAATGGAAATGGGCAGATGGAGTAAATGGAAAACAATACAGGAGTGAGCAAAAGTAGGATTACAGTTGTTTGTATGGCAAAATATATAATATAAGAATAAATAATAATACAAGAATAAACTTTTTTTCATACTCACAACTGTAAGTCTACTTCTGCTCACTCCTGTATAATATGAGAAACCTTCTCTGAGATGTCTATATTAGGGATATAATTTTTAAAATCATCTACCTGCATGGACTAGCTTCCATAATGAATGTCTTCCAGGTAGAATGTGGAAGGATTTGAAAGATGTTAAGTCCCTTTGCATTAGTTATCTCTTGCTGTATAACAAATTACTCTGCACTTTAGCAGGCTAAAATACTTATTATCTCACACTTTCTGAGTGCCAGGAATCCAGGAGTGGTTTAACTTAGTGGTTCTGACTCAGGGTATCTTACAAGTTTGCAGCCAAGCTATCACCTAGGTCATCTGAGGCTTCCCTGATAGAGAGTACACTTTTAGATAGGCTAATTTGAATGGCTGTTAACTGCAGTCCTCAGTTCCTTCAACATGCACCTCTCTATAGGATATGTGACTGTTCTTAGAACATGGAAGCTGATTCCCACAAAGTGGGAGATCTGATCAAGAGAGTAAGCCAGAGAGACTATCCTCCCCAAAATGGAAGCAACAATCTTTAGGGGCATGCCATTAATTTTGCCATATTTTATTTATCAGAAGCATGTCCTTAAATCCACCCAAACTTAAATGGAAGGAAAAAAATTTAATGAATTTGTGGATATAATTTTAAAACTACCCAATTCCTATAACAACAAGAAATCCTGGATAAACTAAAAATACCATAGTTTTCTTTAAAATCACTAGAGAGCCATCAATGCATTGAAACCTAAAGAAACTAAACTCCAGAGAATAAAGTCTTCTAAAAAGACTGAAGGCAGGAGGAACAAGGCAGGTGGCAAAACAGCAGTGAGGGAGAGAGTGTGAGTAAGAGAGTGAGATGGGAGTGTGTGGACATGTATGGTGTGTATGTGTGTTAGTGAGGGACAGTTAGATATTGTAGAAGTCTCAAGGGCTGGCAGACCAGGCTCTCTTGGACTGGTAGCCCCTGCTACCACTACAGGCATTCCTTGGGTGGCATGTCTCTGGCACAGAAACCATGCCATTTTGAAAGGGAGATCAGCAGCGACTGGGAGCCCAGCCTCACCACCACCCAAAATTGCCTTGGACACTGCCATAGATGATGCAGCCACTCCAGCCAAAGTTGAGCTGCCTCACCCACAGACTCTGGGACTTCTGCCTCCCTGGCTGCTGGCTCCTGGGTGCCCTCAGTCACTGCTTCACCTGCAGACCTTGGGACTCCAGCCTCCCTGACTCTGGGCTCTGAGACTCCCAGCAGTAGTTCGCAGAGTGATGCCACCCCAATCAGGATTGAGCCATACTGGCCAGAGATGTGCTACCCCAGTCATGGGCTCCGGGAACCTCACTACTCAGGAAGTGGATTCCAGGACCTCCACAGGGAGCCACAGAATGCATGCCACTCTGCCATGAGCTCTGGGACCCTGCAGTGAGTCACATGCCAGTGAGACCACAGGTGACCCTTGACACAAGAGCTGGGACTATGAACACATTCACAACAGCTTGCACAATGAGGCCGGGGGTGAGTCACATAGTTGACCTGTGAGGATACTCCATTTATGAATGGAAAAATAACACTCAAGACTCAACTACATCAGGAGAAAACCAAATAACTTAAGTATGGGGCTCTCCTAGAGCACCTAGCTCAAGAGATCTAAAATATTGTACCACCAGGTCCTACACATCACCTATTACATAGGTGAGTGACATAGAAGTTGGATCTAAGACAGAAACAATTGTAATGGGACAGCAAAAATGGGAAGACAAAGAAACAAAAACAAAGGAAAGAAAAGGAGGAATCGCCAGAAAAGGAATTAAATGAAATGGAGGCAAGTAATTTGTCAGAGAAAGAATTCAGTGTAATTGTTATAGGGTTGCTCAAACATCTGGATGACAAATACACACAACTCAATGAGAATTCCAAAGACCTGTATGAGAATTTCATCAACATAAATAAGAATAAAGAGGAAATGAAGAATGACATAACTACAGTAAAGAACACAATGGGACATTTCAACATTAGACTAGAACAGGGGTGGGCAAACTTTTTGACTCGAGGGCCACAATGGGTTCTTAAACTGGACCAGAGGGCCCGAACAAAAGCATGGATGGAGTGTTTGTGTGAACTAATATAAATTCAAAACAAACATCATTACATAAAAGGGTACAGTCTTTTTTTTCAATAGTTTTATTCATTTCAAACGGGCTGTATCCAGCCTGTGGGTCATAGTTTGCCCACAGCTGGGCTAGAAGAAGCTGAGGAATGAATCAGCAAGTTAGAAGATAAGGTAGCAAAAAACACACAAGGAGAGCAGCAACTGGGGGAAAAAACAAATAAGCAGGAGAGTCTAAGGGAGCTTTGTGACAACTTAAAACAAAACATCTGGATAATAGGGGTGCCAGAATAAGAGGAAGCTGAGCAAGGAATAGAAAACCTATTTGAAGAAATAATGACAGAAAACTTCCCAGACTTGGGGCAGAAAAAGGCACACAAATCCAAGGCACAGAGAGTCCCAAGCAAGATGAACCCCAAAAGACCTACATTTAGGCACATTGTAATTAAATTGGCAAACAAAAAGGATAAAGAAAGAATCTTATGATAGCAACAGAGAGACAGAAAGTTGTTTACAAAAGATCACCCATTACACTATCAACTGATTTCTCAACAGGAGCACGTCAGGCCAGAAGGGAATGGAATCCAGCAAAGCTATCATTCAAAATTGAAGGTAAAATCAGGAGCATCACAGACAAAAAAAGGCTAAGTGAGTTTATTACCACCAAGCCAGCAATGCAAGAAATACTAAAGAGATTGTTGTAAAAATAAGAAATAGAAAGGGAGAAACAAAAACAGGCATAAAGAATAAAAATGGCAACAAACAAGTAACTATCAATAATAACTTTAAACATAAATGGATTAAATGCTCCAATAAAAAGACATAGGGTAGCCAAATGGCTAAGAAAACAAGAGCCATATATATGTTGTCTTCAAGAGACCTATCTTAGAAAAAAAGATTCACACAGAATGAAAGTGAAGGGATGGAAAAAAATTCTTCAGGAAAATTGAAATGAATAGAAAGCTATGATAGCAATACTTATATCTGACAAAATAGACCTCAAAGTGAAGGCCATAACAAGAGATAGGAAGGCCACTTCATAATACTAAAGGGATCAATACAATAAGTGTATATAACTCTAGTAAACATATGCACCAAATACAGCAGCATCCAAATACATAAAAAAAACTCCTGGAAGATATCAAGGGAGATATTGAAAGCAACACAATCATTGTAGGAGACTTTACTACCCTATTGACATCATTGGATAAAATTTCAAGACAAAAAAAATCAACAAGGAAAGAGCAATCATAAATGTTATACTAGATCAGATGAAATCTTCAGAACATTTCACCCCAAAGCTACAGAATATACATTCTTCTAAAGTGCACCTGGGATATTTTCAAAGATAGACCACATGTTAGGATGTAGGCTAAGTCTACTAATTCAAGAAGATTGAAATCCTATCAAGCATCTTCTCAGATCACAATAGCATGAAATTAGAAATCAACTACAATAAAAACAATCATAAGCAATCAAACACATGGGGGGTAAATAACATGCTATTAAACAGCAAATGGGTCACCAAAGAGATCAAAGCAGAAATAAAAAGCATCCTGGAAACAAATGACAAAGAAAACACAACAACCCAAAATCTATGAGACACAGTGAAAGCAATCCAGAGAGGGAAGTTCATAGCACTACCTCAAAAAACAAGAAAAAGTTGTAATAAGTTATCTAACACCACAACTTAAAGAATTAAAAAGAGAGCAATGAGAAAAACCCACCCAGAGTAAGTAGAAGGAAGAAAATAATAAAGCTCAGAGCAGAAATAAATGTCATAGAGACCACCCCCGCCACCCCAAACAATATAAAAGATCAATAAAACCAAGAGCTGGTTCTGTGAAAGGATAAGTAATATTGATGAACCTCTAGCCAGACTATCCAAGAAAAAAAAAGAGAGGGCCCAAATAAAAAGAATCAGAAATGAAAGAGGTAAAGTAACAACTGACCCCACAGAGATACAAAGGATCATAAGAAAATGCTAACCCCCTCCCCACCCCAAACAATATAAAAGATCAATAAAACCAAGAGCTGGTTCTGTGAAAGGATAAGTAATATTGATGAACCTCTAGCCAGACTATCCAAGAAAAAAAAAGAGAGGGCCCAAATAAAAAGAATCAGAAATGAAAGAGGTAAAGTAACAACTGACCCCACAGAGATACAAAGGATCATAAGAAAATGCTATGAACAATTCTATTCAAATAAACTGGAAAACATTGACCAAATGAACATATTCCTAGAAAAATACAATCTTCCAAAACTCAATCAAGAAGAATCAGAAAACCTGAATTGATTGATAACTACTGATAAAATTAAAGCAATAATAAAACTGACAGTAAAAAATGCCCTGGTCCAAATGGCCTCGCAGGGTTTTTTTTTTTACCAAACATTCAAAGAAGAACTAAAACCTATCCTCCTCAGACTATTCTAAAAAATTCAGAAAAGAGGAAACACTTCCAAGCTCTTTCCATGAGGCCAGCATTACCCTAATCCCAAAACCAGATAAAGACACTACAAAGAAAGAGAATTACAGGCCAATATCCCCAATGACTATAGATGCTAAAATCATCAACAAAATTCTAGCAAATTAGATTCAGCATTACATTAGAAAGCTCATACACCATGACAAAGTAAGATTTATTTCAGGGATGCAAGGGTGGTACAATATCTGAAAATCAGTAAATGTTATACACCACATAAACAAATTAAGACACAAAAATCACATGGTCATATCAATTGGTGCAGAAAAAAAAGTATTGGACAAAATCCAACACCCATTTTTGATAAAAACTCTCAACCAAGTGGGAATAGAAGGATCATATCTCAACATAATAAAAGCCTTATATGACCAACCCACCTTAGAACAAAGCAAGGGCCTGAACCCAACATCATACTCAATGGACAAAAAATAAAACCATTTCCAATAGGAACAGGAGCAAGACAGGGGCACAATGGCATGTGCCCACTTTCACTACTCCTGTTTGACATAGTACTAGAAGTGATAAACATTGCAATAAGATAAGAAGAAATAAAAGGCATCCAAATTGGAAAGGAGGAAGTAAAACTGTCACTATTTGCAGACCACATGATACTGTACTTAGAAAACCCTAAAGACTCAATAAAAAAATTACTAGATTTAATGAATGAATTAGGCAACATAGCAGGATATAAAATGAATACCCAGAAATCTATGGCATTTTTATACACCAATAATGAACTCTCAGAAAGAGAAATTCAACAAAGAACCCCATTTATCATTGCAACAAAAAATATAAGATACTTAGGAATAAATTTAACCAAGGAGGCAAAAGACTCATACTCAGAAAACTGCAGGATGTTAAAAAAAAAGAGAGAGATAGAGGAAGATAAGAGATAGAGGAAGAATATATTGTGTTCATGGATTGGTAGAATCCACATCATTAAAATGTCCATAATACCCAGAGCAATCTATAGATACAATGCAATCCCCATTAAAATACCAATGACATACTTCACAGACCTAGGACAAATATTTCAAAAATTTATATGGAATAAAAAAAAGACCCCAAATAGCTGCATCAATATTGAGAAAGAAGAACAAAGTTGGAGGGATCACAATATCATATATCAAGTTATATTACAAAGCCATGGTAATCAAAACAGCCTGGTGCTGGCATAAGAACAGATATATAAACCAATGGAATAGAATAGAGAACCAATAAATCAATCCAAACCATTATGCTCATTTAATATTTTACAAAGGAGGCAGGATCATACAATGGAATCAAGACAGTATCTTCAAGAAATGGTATTGAAAAAATTGGACAGATACATGCATAAAAATAAAATTAGACCACCAACTTACACCATAAACAAAAATAAACTCAAAATAGATAAAAAACTTAAATGTAAGATGTGAAACCATAAAAACCCTAGAAGAAACCATTGGTAGAAAATCTCAGACATCTCTCATAGCAATACATCTCCTAGGACAATGGACTCTAAGGAAAAAACAAATGGGACTACATAAAATTTAAAAGCTTTTGCACAGGAAAAGAAACCATCAACAAAATAACAACTGACTCTCTGCATGGAGAGAATATCTATCAAGAATATACTAATATCCAATAAGGATTAACCTCCAAAATTTATAGGGAACTCATACAGCTCAATAAAAGGAAAATAAACAATCCAATTAAAAAATGGGCAAAGGACCTAAATAAACAGTTCTCTAAAGTGGACATACAAAAGCCAAAAGACATATGAAAAAAATGCTCAAAGTCACTAATCCCCTGAGAGATTCAAATCAAAATGACAATGAGGTACAGTATCACACCTGTTGGAATGGCTATCATCAATAAATCAGAAATGTTGGCGAGGAAGTGGAGTAAAGGAAACCCTCGTCCTGCTGGTGGGAATGCACACTGGTACAGCCACTTTGGAAAACAGTTTAGAGTTTCCTCAAAAAACTAAAAATGAAACTCCATTTGATCCAGTGATTCCACTTCTCAGAATATATCCCAAGAAATCAGAAGCACCAATCAGAAAGAATATATGCACCCCTATGTTCATAGCAGGACAATAGCTAAGATTTGGAAACAGCCTAAGTGCCTATCAGCAGATGAATGGATTAAAAAAACTCTGCTAAATCTATAAAATGGAATACCACACAGCTGTAAAAAAGAAAGAACTCTTATCATTTGCACCAGCATGGATGGACCTAGATAGCATTAAGCTAAGCAAAAAAAGCCACAGAAAGATAAGTATCACATGATCTCACTC
This sequence comes from Myotis davidii, assembly GCF_000327345.1. Classification (NCBI taxonomy): domain Eukaryota; kingdom Metazoa; phylum Chordata; class Mammalia; order Chiroptera; family Vespertilionidae; genus Myotis; species Myotis davidii. Next base: position 1,093,083 of record NW_006293550.1, read on the forward strand.
ATATGTGGAATCTAATGAACAACATAAACTGATGAACAAAAATAGACTCAGAGATATAGAAACATCAAACAGACTATCAAACCCAAAGGGAAGTTAGGGGACGGGGGAGAGATCAACCAATGAACTCATATGGGTATATGCATAACCCATAGACACAAAAAATAGAGTTGTGAAGGCCTAGGAGAAGGTGGGGGTGGGAGAGGTCAAAAGGGGGACATAGGTATATTTCAACAATAAAGATTAAAAAAGAAAGACTGAAGGCATGGAGTCAGCTGATGAAGTTGTGGTAGAAATGATGCTGAAATGTTTTTCTTAAATACTTTATTTTTCCTTTAAAAAAGTTTTAAAATTGTTTACAGTAATTCATGATTAATTATAGCAAGACTGCCATCATCTCTCTTCAGTGAATCAAGACATTTCAGTTGCATCCACCTAATTTAAGCTTTATTTTTATCATTTCCCTGATTTCTTTCTAGTATTAGATCTATTGTAGCAACCAATGGGGCTTCTTATGCCTGTATTCCAAACAAGTTTGCCATTAGTGAAATTTTTAATTATTGTCCTATGACAGGATGCCAGGGTTACCCGCATTTACAAACCACCAGTGTTATGATTCTAATTGCTATAGTGGCCATCATCTGAGATGGGCATGGTAACTAGGAACTCAGATTCCTCAGGAATGAGGGTCACCCCACCAAAAATTCTACTCATTCCAGGAGAGATGTTAGCTGAAGGAAGGGTACTCTTGAATGGACATAGAAAAAGATGGTAAGTATCAGTTATGGCCTCAAGATAAATTGCAGCAACAGATTTTGAAGAAGTTTTCCAAAATAAAGCAACATCACTAATATAAACAAGTGTATGTGAGTGGAGCAAGGGATGGAATATATACTTCCAAGACAAAGCTCCTATTTTCCAAATATTGGTTGCTGATAGTTCACTGGCATATCTTTTATTGGAATTTCACTGGGCTGCTGAGAGCAGCCTCACCAAATGTTGTAACCCAGGAAGTGGTTCTCAATTAATAACTGGCTTTGGTATTAGGGTGATGCTGGCTTCATAGAATGAGTTGGAAGTGTTCCTTCTTCTTGAATTTTTTGGAATAGTCCGAGGAGGATAGGTTTTAGTTCTTCCTTGAATGTTTGGTAAAACTCCCCTGTGAAGCTGTCTGGCCCTGGGCTTTTGTTTACTGGAAGCTTTTTGATTACTGCTTCAATTTCTTCCATAGTTATCGGCCTACTGAGACTTTTAGAATCTTCCTGATTGAGTTTTGGAAGGTTGTATTTTTCTAGAAATATGTCCATTTCCTCCAGGTTGTCTAGTTTGTTAGAATAGAGTTGTCCATAGTATTTTTTAACAATCCTTTGTATTTCTGTGGGATCTGTTGTTACTTCACCTCTTTCATTTCTGATTTTGTTTATTTGGGTCCTCTCTCTTTGTTTCTTGGTGAGTTTGGCTAGAGGTTCATCAATCTTGTCCTCTCAAAAAACCAGCTCTTGGTTTCATTGATATTCTGTATTGTTTTTTTGGTCTCTGTGTCATTTATTTCTGCTCTGATCTTTATTATCTCCTTCCTTCTACTCACTCTGGGCTTTTCTTGTTGCTCTCTTTCTAATTCTTTGAGTTGTAGAGTTAAATGATTTATTACCATTTCTTCTTGTTTTTTGAGGTAGGCCTGTAGAGCTATAAACTTCCCTCTCAGGACTGCCTTCATTTGGTCCCAAAGGTTTTGGATTGTTGTGTTTTTATTGTCATTAGTTTCCAGGATGTTTTTAATTTCTTCTTTGATCACTTTGGTAACCCTATCATTGTTTAATAGCATGTTTTCAGCTTCCAAGTGTTTGAATTTTTGGATTGTTTTTATTCTAGTTTATTTCTAATATTATGCCATTGTGGTCTGAGAAGATTCTTGATATGATTTCAATCTTCTTGAATTTGGAGAGACTCTGCCTGTGACCCAATATGTGGTCTATCTTTGAAAATGACCCATGTGCACTTGAGAAGAATGTGTATTCCTTTGTTTTGGGGTGACATGTTCTGAAGACGTC
>NW_006293550.1:1097546-1118394 GCF_000327345.1 Myotis davidii
GGGGACGAGGAGAGATCAACCAAAGGACTTATATGCAAGCATATAGGCCTAACCAATGGATACAGACAATGGGGGGGTGAGGGCATGAGAGGAGGAAATAGGAGTAATGTGGGGATAAGGACACATATGTAATAACTTAATCAAAATAAATCTGATAAATAAATAAATAAATGTGTTAAGGAGAAAGAAATTAATAACTGGCATACAAAGCTTTAGCCATATACCTTCAATTGGACATAACTCTGAAAGGTCACTCTAGCCCTGTACAAGATTAGCTGATGTCCTGGTTGCAACCCCATCATGGGAACCATGTTACTTTTTCACTTCCTTATAGGGAGACCTCTCAATATTGCTTCTATAGAAACCTTCTGTATACAACTCTACCTCCAAATCTGTTTCCAGAAATTTCAGTCAATGATGGTTACATTTGAGTAAAAGAGAAGGAAAAAATGTTATTGGAACGATTCAAGTAACAATGCATTATTTGCATACTACCCTTAATCATTATGTCATTTTAAATGGGTGACATATACTTTTATAGTAAAATTGTTTTTCAAATAGATTTTGATTTAAAAGTTATAAACCCATCTTGGATTGAGCTCTAGATCCAACTTTCCTTTCCAAATGCTGTCCAGCTGCCTGGCAGTGATCTCAGTCCCATTGCCAGATGCTTTGGTGTGATTTCACAGAAGGGTGGGAATAAAGAATCAGCTTTCTAAGACTTGTAGACCCGCCCACTTGTAGTTACTCTTCAGCAGCTGGATCTGCCTAAATTCCATATTTTTCTTTCAGTTCTGAGTCATTCATTCATTTATTTAGGGTTTGGTAATGATACTTCTCTTACCCTCCAACACCTTTTCTTTAGATCTTTTTTTCAAGCCCCTTCCACAATTGTTTAATGTCTTATTCTATAATATATTTCTTATTTTAAACTACCCATTGTGGTTTTGCTTTCCTGGTTGTAATTTCACCAGCTCAAATGTTCTTAAATTGTAGCATAATGTGTGTCTAGTTTTTCTTTTTCTTTTTTCAAAAGTTTGTTTGTAATTTGGTACTTTATAAACCCTCTTAATATCTTTTGCAACTTCAGAGATTTTGAAATACATTTTTACTTGGGTTATTTCTTCCCGGTCAATGTATTCATTTTTTTTTTCTGTCCCATTTGTATTCCATCAAAAAAGATGTTGGCATTTATACTCTTATCCTTTATATTTCTTAGTTTTCCAATTTATGTTTTTCTATTTTTATCTTATTTTAATATCTTATGGAAGAGTTTCTAATAAAGTTTTAGCCTATTGATTTATTCTTCACCTTTATCCATTTTCATATTAAACCTGCCTTTTGAGTTATTTCCCATTTATTATATTTTGTTGTGCTGTACTTTCAATTGTTCTTTAAGATTTTTTGTCTCCAATTCATATTTTTAAGATTCCCTCTTATTTCTCTGATGATATTTAACATGCTTGTTTTATAATACTTGTGCTGTTTGATCTTTACTTTGTATGTTATATGATGGTCAATTTGTTGTTTTTTCTCATGGGAATGAAAACTATAACAGTTTGCTTTGTGTAGTAAATTTCTGGAATATATAATCAAAATACTTTCAACATTATTATTAAGTTGGGTGGGGAGAAATAAAAGAAGGATACCAGTTTTTACAATCATTATCAATGTAGTGCTAGAGTTTGAAGTCTACGATTAACACAATAAGACACAGAGCATGTGAAGAAATACAATATACATTTCTAATAGGTAGATAGACAAAACTGTTATTAGGGTGATATGATCATCTGCTTATAAAACTCAAAACATCTACGTATATACTTTTGTTACTAATACAAAATGCATAATGGGTGATATAATATCAACCTATAAAAACCAAACATTCCCTTTTATAAGCCAAAAATAACTGAAAAATATAATAAAGAAATTTATAATAGAAATAATAATATGTAAAAGATCCAGGAACTTACCCAGTCTTTAAAAGGAATATTTGAAATCAGTAAAGAAATGCAGTTTTTTCATGGAGAGGATGACTTATCTGTCCATGCAGTAGGTCATGGTCATGCACTACTAGAACTATGTGGTACAGATACAATATAGAGTTTATTGGAGGAAAGTTTACAGCAGAGTAGCACTGTCCTAAACCCTCATGAATCCAAATCTAGGTAGAGTATATTGATGGGCTTTATATATAATGGCCTATGATCTCACAGAGAGTGTTCTGCCTCTGCCAGTAAGTAGATATGAAATTGAGATTACTCCAAGAGTATGAACAAGTTCTGCCACCAAACCTCATTACATCTCTGTAAGCTACCTTAAGAATGATAGGGAACCCTTAGCTTCTCTAAATAACAAGAACTATTTCAAGGAATTGTCTAATTAAGGAGCAACCTTGAGGGCTATCCATATGGGATGACCAAGGTCTACATAGTGTGGGAACATCCTTGCATGCAGGATGCTGACAGGAGCGAAAGGCTGAGCCAGTTCTCTGATAAGCTTATGATAGAGGAAAGGGAAGGGGTCTCCAGGCCATTAAGAGTTGTCTCTTATCCTTAACATTATTAAAATATTTATTCTTCCAATATTAATCCAAAAATATAACATCAATATAGCACCACCTATTTTTTCTTAAAGAGAGGGAGCCTTCATCCTAAATGATATGAAGATTTACTATTCAAAACAAAGTAATAAAAATAATTTGGGAAAAAAAAGTTTGGCACTGGGGCAACCACAGAAATAGACCATTGGAATAGACTAGTTTCTGTTTAACTATAAACTAGTCTATTCCAAACATTTTTAATAGAGATGTTTCTCAACTTTAGCACTCTTGATATTTAAAGCCAGATAATTTGCAGTTGGGGATTGGGGCGGGTTTGTTCTGTGCATTGTAAGATGTTTAGGACTTTAATCACTGGATTCCAGTAGCACCTCCCTCCCTTCACCCCATTTTTTTACAAGCAAAAATTTGTCTGGGTATTTCCAAATGTCCTCTGGGGGTGGGGTGAAGATTGCCACTAGTTGGGAACTACTGGGCTAGAGTGCTAAAAAATAAAGCTATGTATTATGAGAGGCCCTGCTTTTTTGATGAAATTGGCACTATAAACCAAGGGATAGGGGAAAGATTAATAGAGAAAATTAAGAAAACTGGCTCACATATAGAGTAAAATAAGGCTAGATACTGTTGTGGGCTCAAATATGTCTGCTTCTTAAGCTATAGAAAAAGGAGTAAAGGGGGACTTTGCATATTTTAAAAGTTTTACAATGAGAAGACTATCTCAGGTTATTAAATGGATGGATTTAATTCCAAGGGTCTTTGTAAAAGAAAATATAATGGAAACAGAGAGATATTAAGGTGTTGCTATTGTCTGTGAAAATGGAGAAAGGAGTCATGAGCCAAGGAGTGTAAGGAGTATGTATCTAGAAGCTGAAAAAAGTAAGGAAACGGATTCTCCTTTTTAATCCCCAGAGGGAATAAGTCTCCACTGACACCTTGATTTTTGCCCATTTCAGATATATGCCTTTTAGAAATATAAGGGAATAAATTGGTATCATTTTAAGTCAGTAAATTCATGGTAGTTATAGCAGAAAAAGGAAACTAAAATAGACATCTACCTCCAATCATATAAAATGGTGAATGCTAAAACGATTAAAACATGTACATAAAATAATAAATGGAATAAAACTAATAGCAGAGAATTTTGGAAGATAATTCTTTGTACTTGAGTTGTGAGCAGAGTTTTTTTAACCATAATCTTTCAGAAACACAACACACACACACACACACACACAGATTTAACTACACCTAAATATCATTCAAAGGAAGTTTAATGGAGAAGCTATTTACAAAATATGCAGAGTTAAGGGACAAAGTTTGATGAAGCACCTGGAGTTAACTAATGGTGAGTAGCCTTATTATTCATAGGCTTGAAGGGGCCAGAAGAAGGAATGGTTATCAGAAGGTACTCAGAACTGCATCTGTGACAGAGGGATATGGTAGAGGAATGCAGACACTGCAAAACAAGCCTGGAAGGGGGAAGTTGGGAGATAACTGTTTCCTTTATTTTTCTTTCCTGCTGCTATCCAACCTCATGTTGATGTCTCCCAGTGTCTGAGCGTACCCGAAAACCAGAAGGCAGAAGAGACTGATTGGGACAGTCCATCAAGATCAACTTCTTGGGTCACAAAGGAGGATGAAGAAAATTGATAGTTGATCTACAGGGCCATAAACAGATCATTCGTCACAATTGAAACTATGAGTTCAATTCCAGAAAGTATACCTTGAAAAAATAACAGATGGATGAAAGATTAAAAATTAATTCAAGTAATGACATCAGCAGAGACTGCAGAATTAGGAGCTCTGAAAAGTCTCTTATTTATAAAAGCAATGAGACTGCTGGTAAAAAGATCCATTTTAACTTTTTCAGAACTTTGGAAATCAACCAAAGTTTGCAACAAACTGAAGAGCATTTATTGAAGAGAAAAAGCTAGATTGCAGAAAGAACAATGAGTTTGGCATTTTAACATGCTATACTCCCATCTCCACCTGCCCCCACCAAGTTTTGTAGTAGCTTTGAAAACCAACAGTTTCACAAAATTAGTCATGAAATTAGTAGCCAAGCAGACAGTCAAGGGAGCAGAAGAAATCTGGAGCTCTCCCAAACTTTGTCCCCAAGAATTGTTATTATGGACATTTTCTGGCAATTCCCCAGAAATTTCCACTTGCAGGACTTGTCTTTATTCAATCTGATAACTTAATCACTGTAAACAGTTCTCTTCCTTGGGGTATTTGTTAAAAACAATCAGTGGTAATTTCTTAACATTGAAGCTGCCTGATGTAGTAATAATGAGATCAACAAGAAACTGACCAAACAGTTTAAAAGGAATATTTGCTGTAAAATGAGATGGTCATAGAGATAATTGAAAAGCTTTGAAAAAATTTTGGGAGTCTAAAAGACAGCATAGCCAAAACTGTTTTGGCTCAGTGGATAGAGCGTCGGACTGAAAGGTCCCAGGTTCGATTCCGGTCAAGGGCATGTACCTGGGTTGCGGGCACATCCCCAGTAGGAGATGTGCGGGAGGCAGCTGATCGATGTTTCTCTCTCATCGATGTTTCTAGCTCTACCTCTCTCCCTTCCTCTCTGTAAAAAATCAATAAAATATATTAATAAAATAAAAGGCAGCATAAATGTGATGTGCTATAAGTGTGTAAGTATGGAAGTCTCTGATCTCTCATCTTTGACATACCTTGAAGCTCTGTGCAAGTGGAAAGTAATGGCTAAGACAGAATTTTGACTGTTTGGTCGATCATTGAAGATATGCCACAACACACACATGTAGTAACCTCTTGGTGAAATTCTTCAAGGCATTTAAGGAAATCTGTTTAATCATTAGCTGACCACTAACTCAATCAAGCAGAGAATTCAGTGGTTATATGTGACAAAAAGTAAATACTTCACAAATTTAGTTCAAGAACGTGACTGAACAAATAGCAGCCCCAACAATAAAACAAGCAACAGCAACATAACACTGAGAGATGGGTGGGACGTGAGTGACCACATTATAGTATTTTAAATGTCTATATGTCAGTTAAAAATCATAAGACTTGCAAGAAACAAGAAAGTATGACATATGTATGGGGGTGGAGCAGGGAATGCAGGCAGTAGAATGGAAACTGGCTCTGAAGATGTCCAGACATTGTAGTTACTAGAAAAAAACCCTCTATATCATTTATCTGTAGTGTGTTCAAAGAACTAAAGGAAACCACACCTAATGTATGAGGATGATGTCTTACCAAATAGAAAATATCAATAAAGACATAGAAATTATAAAAAAATAACATGTAGAAATTCTGTAGTTAAAATCTTCAAAACTGAAATGAAAATTTCACTTGAAGGCTCAATAGTAGATTTGAGCTGGCAGAAGAGAGTATCAGCAAACTTCAGTATAGATCAATGGAGATTATCTAGTCTGAGGAACAAAAAGATAAAAGAATAAAGAAAAGTGAACCACATGATCTCACTCAGATGTGGAATCTAATGAAACAAATTAACTGATGACCAAAAATAGACCCAGAGAAATAGAAGCATAAACACACTGTTGAACCTCAGAGAGAAGGCAGGGGTGGGTTGGTGGGAAGAGTTCAATGAATGGACTTATATACATACTAGAGGCCCATTGTATGAAGAGATTCATGCAATAGGCCTTCCTTTCCCTGGCTGCCGGCACCGGTTTTCCTCCAGCACCCAGGACCCAGACCTTCACTCTGGCCACAGCAGAGAAGACAAGCCTCTACAGTCTTTAGTCGTCTTTAGTCTTCAGTCTTTGCTCAGGCCAGAGCTTTCAGTCTTCGCTCAGCGCTTGCATATGCAAATTAACTGCCACCTTTGTTGCTTAATTTGCATACTCATCCTGATTGGCTGGTGGGCGTAGTGGAGGAGTGACACCAATTTGCATGTTTCTCTTTTATTAGTGTAGATATGCATAACACCTGGACATAGACAATGGGATGGTGAGGGCCTGGGGGTGGGGATGGGAGCAGGCTAGAAGAGTTTAATGGGGGGAAAAAGGGCAACCTAAGAAATACTTTCAACAATAAATATTATAAAAACAAAAGAAGAAAAGTGAATAGTACCTCATACACTAGAGAGAAGAGCTTGAAATGGCTATGTTCCAAGGCCCCTACTCCTCTTATGCTGTAGGCTTCAGCATAGTTCTCTTTTGTCAGGATTCAGCCCTTTCTCCCTGCACTTATCCTTTTGAAGCTAGAGGTTGTAGAAGTTCTGCTGCTTCTAACCTTGAGTAACCTTGTCATTCCCCTAAGTCCTATCCATACCCTTTAAAAATAGTCCATTTGCCAATATTATCCTACAAACTATCTTATTTGAGTGATAATTTTATACATGTTTCTGATAGTAGACTAATGGAAACCTCCTAGTTGTCTGTCATTAGGGGAATAAATAAGCAAAGCATGATGATATATACCATGGAATATTATTCCACTGCTAGAAGCGATGAATGAAACATATTCATAACAACATTCTTATACTTTACAAGCATTGTACCAAATGGAAAGAAAAACATGACATAAAATAAAACACCATAAAATTGTGGTTTTATGTACATTTAAATAACATAGAATTCTACTATTTTTCAAAGATACTTAGGTATTCAATGACCTATACTATAATGGGTACCCATTGGAAAAAGAGGGAGATGAGACTGATATCAGAAATGAAGGAGAGAATACAATTGCAGTGTATGTGAGGGGACTTTCATGTACGAATAGATACATCATGAGCTGAGGAGTTTGATCATTGGTAGATGTCCAGAAAAAAGTGGTCTGGGTTGAGTGATTGCAAAATATTTTTTTTGGGTTTTGAAGTCCTTTTATATTATAATTATGAATTTAAGATTTCTTAAGATAAATTGGGCAACCCCATACAAACGGCACATTAATGATTATTCTGGTTATGATGTGAACATTCAATACCAAAGTGGAGGTTGGTATTTTGGAGGTTGTCATTTTGACCAGGTAAGAGAGGATGAGTGAAAGGGTCATGGGTGGGATAGAGGCTACGGATGGATGGAGGGTGAGAACTGTGAATAGGTAGAGTAGAACTTTGGCTGTGGTAATTATGAGATTTTAAGAAGCAGAATGAGGATACAGATGGAGCTAGGGATGAGGTGACACTCAAGGAGGGTGCAAAACACTTTTTTGCTCATTAATTGACTATAAGTTTTTAGAGAGCTACATCATATTGTTCTTAATGCTATATGCCAATGCATTGTTATATTAGGGACATCCAATTGTCCCTGAATTAAAGCAATATTTAAATGACATATATTTGTGTTTTTTAATAGTCCAAATCAACAGAAATGATGTAAACCACTGGTAATTAATGGAAAGGATTTTTAAAAAAGGGTAGGTTTGATTGTCTGCTAAAGAAGAGGTCTTTGAGGAGGTGGTGAGGAAAGAGAAATGCCAGGCATCACTCTCTTCAGAAAAATAAAAGATGGTTTTATTTTGATTAACATTTAATGTGCCTGTCAGGCAAACCCAAATAATTTAGGTGTGGGAAAATGTGGGCTGTGTGAGATTTATTTGGCTTAATAAGTGTGGGAAGAAGATTTGGCAGGAAGATTCTAAAGACAGAGAACAATTTTTAAAAGAAAATGTTTTTGCTTATGGCATTAAATTAACTAATAAAGTAGAAATTATTTAATACCAGCTGTTTTCTCATTGGGGGATATTATTGAATTTTTATGTGATTGATGGTAATTTAACTTTAATTATCATACCACTAACTTAAAAGTCGTTGTATTCTTAGTGGATTGGTTTGAGTAAACCTATCCACAGAAAATGACAACCCACAAGTACCATAAGAACGTCTTCCTTATTGGATGTCTTCGGAAAGGAAATCTACATACATAATTGCTTGCAGTACATGATCTGAGAGTAAACGTTCATTCTATGAAACAAAAGAGCCAGCGTTGCCAGTCCCTAACCAGAGATAATCTTCACCAGGTCTAGTTAACCTCCTTCCCATTGATGAGATTTCAGAGATAACTACAAGCACTGGATTGAAATTTTGGGTAGTTTCCATTGAGGGAAGAGGAAATATTTATTTGCATAAAAGGTAAAGGGGAAAGAGAAATGTGTCTTATATTGAGGAAATGGTTTGGAATCCAGTCTTGCCAGACAATTACATACTTGGCAGTCAAAAGCACTGTAAGATCTTTAAGACCCGGAAGTCATAGTCTTCGGTACTACATCTGTTTCACATGCATGCTCCAGCCCCCGAATCAGAATAGTGAACATTTCTGCTGTTTTATTTTCTCAGCCAGTTGCCATTTGTACTCAACTGTGCAAGCAGCATGCCTCCTGCTTGATTTAAGTTTCTTGGCAAAACAGAAGAGCAGGTGGGGGATGCAATGATTCTGCAAGCTTTCAGAATCTTGCAGCTTCCCACCCTCCACCCCCACCCTGATCTGTGAGCAGGGAAGTGCTTTCTGAAGTGATGTGAACATTCACCAGACCTCGGTGTGACTTTGAAGTGCTTGTCTTTCCTGGCAGTTTTGATTGATCTTTAGGGGGAAGTGGAATTCTCTAAGCTTGGTGCCTTATGGAGCACGGAGGGGAGAGTGGCTGGTGTACAGCTGGTTTTAGGAGAGTAGAAGCCGAAGCCAGAGACAATTCTCTCTTCTCTGAAAGTTTAAACGCTCTGTAGGTTTGTAATGAAAGTCACACAAGCCATTGGCTGATTGACTTCTCTGCTTCCCTGGAGATTTAGCTCCTGAGGCACAGGAGGGGCACTAGCTCATGTGGTGTGGACTGCCATGAGGAACCCCATGCTGGCTGATGCCTTCCCTCTCCTGAATATGTATTGCCTGTCAACTGGAGGAACAAGGATATTGAGTTGTCACTGAGCTGTGAATGTTACCAATAAAAAAAGCCACAAAATTTACCTGACTATTTACATAAGGCTAAAGGGATATTTTCTCTGAGTCCTTTGATATTCTCAGGTTTGAATAATAGAAACTGCATATACTTTTCAGAATCTAACATTTTGTAAATTGCACATTCACATGATTGTAGATGTAGAACAAATAGAAGTCAGAGTTCCAAAGGGCTGTGCGTGAATGATGAGAGAATTATCTTCTAAAGCGTGGCAGAGTACAGAAGTATGGAGCTCTTTATAACTACCCCTTAAAGTTTTAGAAGAGAATTAAGGGAAGCAGTTCTCTAACTGGATTGGAGTAGAGAGCTTAGTTGGGTATTATGATTGGAGGACACACTTGTCCATCAGCTACAGGAATATTAGTAAACTATAAGTGAGACCATGCTCTTCTCTACTTCAAACCCTCCAACAGCTTCCCCTATTACTCAGGGTATAACTTACGGAATTACTGCCTAACTCAATGGCCTATGTGATCCACTGCCTGTGCCAGCCATGGATTCATACCAGCTCTTCACCTCTCCGACCACATGTATTATACACCACCTACCTCACTCCATCCCAGACACACTAGTCTCCTCGTTGTTCCTCTATCAGGTCAAACTTCTCCCACAGGCTTTGGCACTTGCAGTTTTCTCTTCCTGAAGAACTTTCCTTCCCAGAAACCTCCATGATTTGCTCTCTCATTTCCTTTAAGTCTTCTCACATGTGCCACCTTTTCAGTGATATTTCCCTAGCCCTTTGGCCTAAAGTTGCATCCCTCACTCTAAGATTTTTTGTCTCTTCTCTATACAGTAGTTTTCACAAACAGAATAAATATTTTATACATTGTTTATTATCTGTCTTCCCATTTCATGAATGTAATCTTCATGAAAGAAGCTATTTTAATCTCCTGTGTTCACTACTCTTTCAGGCAACCAAAACAATGCCCAGACCATGTAATCACTCCATAAATATTGGTCCAAAAATAAATAGCTGACATCCATTTATGCTTCTGCTGTTTATGCACACTTTTGGCTGCTTTATACATATATCAGTTACTACTCACAAGAATACAATAAAAGCAGTGGCTCTGCCTCTTGATTTTACTGAAGGGAAAACTGTTGCAGAGTTTGAATAACTTCGAAATTGTATTACTAGAAAGCAGTAGAGTAGAATGTAAGCTCTGATAACCCTAATCTTACAAATCAAACTGCCAGTTCTATTTCACTCTATTAACCATAATAGTACTTAACCTACCCTAAAACTATATTTTATGATGATTTAAAGGGAACATTTAAATTTGTTTTCCTTAATTTAATCTATTTTAGGAATTTGTTGAATTTATTGGAGTGACATTGATTAATAAAATTATATAGGTTTCAGGCATACAATTCTATAGTACATCATCTGTATATTGTATTGTGTGTTCACCCCAAAAGTCAAGTCTCCTTCAATCAGCATTTATCTCCACCTTTACCTTCTTCTACCTCCCTGACCCCCTTTCCTCTGGGAATCACCATACTGGCTTGTGTGTGTGTGTGTGTGTGTGTGTGTGTGTGTCTATGAGTTCATTTCTTTTTCTTAATCCCTTCACCCTTTTCACCCAGCCCCAGCTCCACTCTGACAGATTTCAGTCTATTCTCTTTATCAAGAGTCTATTTCTATTTTGTTTGTCAGTTCATTTGTTAATTAGATTCCACATGTAAGTGAAATTGTATGATATTGGTCTTTCTTTGACTGGCTTATTTCACTTAGCATAGTACTCTCCAGGTCCATCCATGCTGTCACAAAAAGTAAGATTTCCTTTTTTTATGGTGGACTAGTGTTCCACTGTGTAAATATACCACAGCTTTTTTTTTTTTTTTATCCCTTCACCTACTTAATGAATACTTGGAATGCTCCAAATCTTGCCTATTGAAAATAATGCTGCAATGAACATAGGGGTGCATATATTCTTTCAAATTAGTGTTTCAGGTTTCTTTGGATATATTCTCAGAAGTGGAATCCCTGGATCATAAGGCAGTTCCATTTTTAATTTTTTGAGATAACTCTATACTTTTCCACAGTGCCTGCACCAATTTGCATTCTTACCAGCAGTGAACTAGCATCTCCACATCATTGTCAGCACTTGTTGTTTGTTGACTTATTGATGTCTCAATGTGGTTTTAATTTTCATTTCTCTGATGATTAGTGATGATGAGGATCTTTCTGTATGTCTATTGGCCATCTGTATGTCCTCTTTGGAGAATTGTCTATTTAAGTCCTTTGCCCATATTTTAATTGGATTGTTTGTTGTTGTTTTTTGTGTTTGTTTGTGTGTTTTGGTGTTGAGTTTTAAAAGTTATTTATAAATTTTAGATATTAACTCCTTATCAGATGTATCAGTGAATATGTTCTCTCATTCAGTGGGTTCTCTTTTCATTTTGTTGATTGCCTTCACTGAGCAAAGACCTTTTAGTTTGATGTAGTTCTATTTGTTTATTATTTCTTTTGTTTCCCCTGCCCAAGAAGATACATCAGAAAAAAATATTGCTAGGAGAGATGTCTGAAGTTTTATTGCCTATGTTTTTTGTAATATTTTTATGATTTTGAGTTTAACATTAAGATCTTTAATCCATTTTGAGTTTATTCTTGTATATGGCTTAAGAAGGTAGCCTATTTTTATTTTTTTTGCACATATCTGTCCAATTTACCCAACATAATTTATTGAATAGGCTATCCTTACCTCATTGTATGTTCCTTTTCTTTTGAGACGTTTATTTTGTTTTTATTTAAAAAACTTCATGAAAATATTATATATGTCTCCATTTTCCACTATTGACCTCTCCCAGTTCTCTCCTACCCCCCAGCACAGGCCCTTACCCCCCTACTGTCTATGTCCATTGGTTATGCTTATATGCATACATACAAGTCTTTTGGTTGATCTCTTACCCATATCCCCTCTTGCCTTCCCTCTGAGGTTTGACAGTGTTCCATGCTTCTATGTCTCTGGGTCTATTTTTGTTTATCAGTTTATGTTGTTCATTTTATTCCACAAATGAGTGACATCATGTGATATTTATCTTTCTCTGATGCATTGTATGTTCTTTGTTCCTTTGTCAAATATTGTCATCAAATTGACCATAAGATGTGTGTTTATTTCTGGGCTCTCCATATTGTTCCATTGAGCTATATGTCTATTTTTATGCCAGTGCTATGTGCTACTTTGATTACTATGGCCTTGTATTATAGTTTAATATCAGGTTGCATGATTTCTCCAATGTTGTTTCTCTCTCTCAAATTTACTGTGGCTATTCAAGTTCTTTTGTGGTTCCATATAAATTTTTGGAATATTTGTTCTAGTTCTGTGAAATACACCTTTGGTATCTTGATAGGAATTGTGTTGAATCTATAGATTGCTTTGGGTAATATGAACATTTTAATGATATTATTTCTTACTTGGCATGAACACAGTACATACTTCCACTTAGTTGTATCTTCTTCAATTTCTTTCCCCAGTTTCTTACAATTTTCTAAGTACAGGTCTTTAAAATTCTTGCTTAAATTTATTCCTAGGCATTTTATTGTTTTCAATTCAATTGTAAATGAGATTGTTTTCTTAGTTTCCCTTTCTTATAGTTCATTATTGGTGTATAAAAAATGCAACTGATTTTTGGATGTTTATTTTGCATCCTATTGCTTTACTGAATTCATTTTTCAGTTCTAGTTGTTTTCTGTGGAATCTTTAGGGTTCTCTACATAAGGTAATGTCATTTACAAATAATGACTGTTTTACTGCCTTTTTTCCAATTTAGATGCCTTTTATATCTTCTTGTCTGATTGCTGTGGCTAGGACTTCCAGGACTATGTTGAATAAGAGGTGAAAGCAGACATCCTATCCTGTTCCTGATCTTGAGGGAAACACTTTTAGTTTTTGCCCATTGAGTATGATGTTGGCTGTGGGTTTGTCATATATGGCCTTTATTACATTGAGATATATCCCCTCTATTCCCACTTTGCTGAAAGTTTTTATCACAAATGAGTACTAGATTTAATCAAATTCTTTTTTGTATCTATTGATATGATCATTTTGTTTTTAACCTTAATTTTGTTCATGTGATGTATCACATTTATTGGTTATGGATATTGTATCAGCCTTTCATCCCTGGAATAAATCTGTTTTCACTGTGTTCCATAGATTTTGGATTATTGTGTTTTCATTTTCATTTGTTTCAAAGTACCTTTTGATTTTTTTCTTGATCCCATTGTTAAACCATTCATTGGTTAGCAACATGTTATTTAGCCTCCATATTTTTGTGGGGTTTTCAATTTTTTTCTTGTGATTGATTTCTAATCTAATATCATCATGATCAGAGAGAATGCTTGTTATAATTTTAAAATATATATATATGGTTGATTTTTACAGAGAGGAAGGGAGAGGAATAGAGAGTTAGAAACATTGATGAGAGAGAAACATTGATCAGCTGCCTCATGCACACCCACTACTGGGGAGGTGCCCACAATCAGGTAACATGCCCTTGACTGGAATTGAAACTGGGACTCCAGTCCGCAGGCCGATGCTCTATCCACTGAGCCAAACCGGTTAGGGCTTGTTATGATTTTGATCTTGTTAAATTTATTGAGACTTCCTTTGTGTTCTCTATTCTATAAAATGTTCTATGTGCCCTTGAAAAGAAGGTATATTCTGCTGATTTGGGGTAAAATGCTCTGAAGATATCTATTAAATTCATCTGATTTAGTGTGTTATTTAAGGCTGCTGTTTTCTTGTTGCATCCAGAATCTCTGATTCTTCCTCAGTTTTGGAAGATTGTATCTTTCTAGAAATTTATCCATTTTGTGTAGATTGTCAATGTTGTTGGCATAGAGTTTTCCATAATAATTCTTTGTATTTCTTTGGTGTCAGTTGTTACTTCTCCTATTTCATTTATGATTTATTTATTTGCTTTCTCTCTCTCTTTTTCTTTATGAGTCTGGTTAGAGGTTTGTCAATCTTGCTTATCTTTTCAAAGAACCAGCTCTTGGCTTCAGTGATTTTTTGTATATATTTTTTTAGAATCCATTTTATTTACTTCTGCTTTGCTCTTTATCATTTCCTTTTAAAAAATAATTAATTTTGGGCATTGTTTGTTGTTACTATTCATGTTCTTTTAAGCGTCAAGTTAGTTGTTTATTTGATATTTTTCATGTTTCTTGAGATAATCTTGTAAGGCTAAGAATTTCTCCTTAGAACTGTTTTCACTGTGTTCCATAGATTTTGGATTATTGTGTTTTCATTTTCATTTGTTTCAAAGTACCTTTTGATTTTTTTCTTGATCCCATTGTTAAACCATTCATTGGTTAGCAACATGTTATTTAGCCTCCATATTTTTGTGGGGTTTTCAATTTTTTTCTTGTGATTGATTTCTAATCTAATATCATCATGATCAGAGAGAATGCTTGTTATAATTTTAAAATATATATATATGGTTGATTTTTACAGAGAGGAAGGGAGAGGAATAGAGAGTTAGAAACATTGATGAGAGAGAAACATTGATCAGCTGCCTCATGCACACCCACTACTGGGCCCACAATCAGGTAACATGCCCTTGACTGGAATTGAAACTGGGACTCCAGTCCGCAGGCCGATGCTCTATCCACTGAGCCAAACCGGTTAGGGCTTGTTATGATTTTGATCTTGTTAAATTTATTGAGACTTCCTTTGTGTTCTCTATTCTATAAAATGTTCTATGTGCCCTTGAAAAGAAGGTATATTCTGCTGATTTGGGGTAAAATGCTCTGAAGATATCTATTAAATTCATCTGATTTAGTGTGTTATTTAAGGCTGCTGTTTTCTTGTTGATTTTCTGTCTGGAAGATCTATCCATTGATGTCAATGGGATGTTAAAATCCTCTACTATGACTGTATTCCTGGCAACTCTCCATTTATGTCCATTAAGATTTGCTTTACACATGTATGTGCTCCTATGTTGGGTGCATAAATGTTTACAAGGGTTATATCTCTTGTTGGATTGCTCCCTTTATTATTATGTAGTGTCCTTGTTTCTTCCTTTGTTTTAAAGTCTATTTCGTCAGATATGAGTAATTGCTACTCCAGCTTTTTTTCCTTTCCATTTCATGAAATATCTTTTTCCATCCCTTTACTGTTAGTTTGTGTGCATCTTTTGTTCTGAGGTATCTCTTGTAGATAACATATATATAGGTCTTGTTTTCTTATCTATTCAGCTACCATATATCTTTTGATTGGAACATTTAAGCCATATAACTTTAAAGTGAATATTGATATTAATTGCCATTTTATTCTTTTAACTAAGTTCTTTGTTTTCTCCTCCTCCTCCTCCTCCTCCTCCTCCTCTTCCTCCTCCTCCTCTCCCTCTTCTTTCTCCTCTTCCTCCTCCTCCTTAACATTTCTTGGTTTGGTTGTAACAAGCTCTTTATCTTTTTCTTGTCTGGTAAGCTCTTTTTTTTTTCTTCTTTAATTTTAAATGATAGCCTTGTTGGTAAGTAATCTTGGTTTTAGGTCCTTGCTTTTCATCACTTTGAAAATTCCAACCCCTTCCGGCCCAGAATGTTTCTGTTGAGAAATCAGCTGACAGCCTTATTGGAACTCTCTTGTAGGTAACTATGTTTCTTTTGCTGCTTTTAAAATTTTCTCTGTCTTTAACTTTTGCCATTTTAATTATGAGTGTCTTTTTATGGGCCTCTTTGGGTTCATCTTGTTTGGAACTCTCTGCCCTACCTGGACTTGTGTGTGTTATTCCTTTACCAGGTTAGGGAAGTTTTCAGTCATTATTTCTTCAAATAGGTTCTTGATGTCTTGCTCTTTCTCTTCTCCTGGTATCTTTATGATGCAAATGTTGTTATGCTTCATCTTGTCCCGAAGGTCCCTTAAACTATCCTTATTTTTTTTCGCTGATTGGTTGCTTTTCTTCTAACTTGTCTTCCAAATTGCTGAGTTTATCCTCTGCTTGATACAACCTGTAAATTCTTTCCAGTATATTCTTCATTTCAGATATAATATTCTTCATTTATGACTGATTTTTTTATGGTTTCTATGCTCTTTCTCATGCTGCTGTAGCTCTCACTAAGTTCCTTGTAATTCTCATTAAGTTCCTTGAGCACCCTTATAACTATTTTTTTCTGAACTCTACATCTGATATGTTGCTTGCCTCCATACCATTTAGCTCTTTTTCTGGAGATTTCTTCTGTTCTTTCATTTGGGGCATGGTTTTGTGTCTCCCCATTTTGGCCACCTCTTTGTGTTTGTTTCTATGTATTAGGTAGATCTGCTATAGTTGTCAGGGTGAGACCAGCAGAATTTATCAGGCCCAAACAACCACAATTTGTGAAGGGAGGGATCTGCACTGATTGGGCATATAATAGGAAAAAGACCTACAGTAACACTACTGTCTTTTCTAGATTCTGCCCAGAGTCTGATCTCACAGGGCAGATCAGACTCTGGGCAGGATCTAGGAAAGACAGTAGTATAGTCAAGTTTGGAGGAAGTTTGAGGGAGTGTTCCCTGCCCCAGAGCCTCACAACTTAGTCTGTCCTAGATTCTGCCCAGTCCTTGGTGGTGCAGGACCACCAGGAGTTGGGAGCATGGGGCCAGTGGATCTCCCATGAGGAGGAGGCACTAGTCAGGTCACATGAAGGTAGAGGTCATGGCCTATGCCCCAAATTCACTGTGATCTACACCCCCTGAGTCTGCCCAGACTTCTACACCCCAACCTAGGCAGCTAGCTCTTCAGAGGGGTTATGCAGCAGGCTGTTGCATTCTCCTAGGCTGATGCTACATGGAGGTGATTGCTCCACCCAAGAAAGATATCATCTCCAGTATGGGAGCAGAAGTCAGCTCAAAGATCCTGAAATATGTCCCTTCAGCTCTCTCCCCAGAACCACAAACCCCAGTCTCTCCTCATGTGATTCTAATCTGCTACTCCCTCCTCCTGCTGGAGCCCAGGATGAGTGGCTACGAATGAGATTTTGTGCTTTGGCCTTTTGAAAGTGCATCTGTATTTCTAGCCACCACTGTGGGAGCGGGGCCAACACTTTTTGTGTCTTTGCCCTTCCTACCAGTCTTGATGTGCTTTCTTTTGTAAATCCTTGGTTATAAGACTTCTCTCCAGCTAGTCTTCCATTCAGGCTGATTGTTTTATAATTTAATTGTAATTCCAGTTTGGTCCTGGGAGGAGATGAGTGTAGCTTCTACCTATTCCACCACCATCTTGGATACTAAGGTTAGTTAAAAAAAAAAATCCATAATCATTTCTCAGGAAATATTTATTGGGGGTGTGAATAATTGCAACTCTCATTTACTGTTTGCTCCAACACCAGAATATATAAACATTTGAAACCTTCAGTAACACTACACACACTATAAAACCAAAAAAATCAATTCCTTAGGGAAACAGGAAACAATACATTTGAAGCACAAAACTTTACATATCTCTTCCTTCTTATTTTTAGACATTAATTACAGAAGTTTTTAAAAATAAATTTAATATTCTCTTTTTAAAGAAAAAAATAGTGACTTTTCATATGTTTTTATAAATAATAGGATTGTTCATGCTGTTCTATTAGAATGCAGATGAGAAAATTAAATTTCACAGGCAGGATCCCTAAGCCAAAATAACTCATAACAGTAAAACTTGGACTAGGATCTTGATAATTATACACATGGTTTGATAACTCAAGAAGTACTATATCTCCTAAAAACAAAATTTAGTTGTTTAGAGTAATTTTTATTATAAATAAGAAATACCTAAAACAAATTTGAATTATAAATTTAAATATTTAATGTTTCAAAGGAAAGACAAAATATATATGTATGTTGGTTAAAATATATTGTTATCATTTATATTAGTCTTCCATGATTTTCAATAATTTTCATTTGTCTTTACATGTGCACATGTAGTATTCACCTTTGAACACTAGCTTGAATAAGGGCATACATATTTTTGATTGCTTTATATTGGATGAAATTGAGTAAACTAAATTCTAAAAAAAAATTTTCCCTAATAGTTTTCAGATAACATACTATGGGAGCTCAATAAATGCTTTAACTTTTTATATTCAAGATGAAAATTGCTAAATTGGTTAAACTCAGTCTCCCAATTATCCAAATGATAAGACATAGAATAATGTATATTTGTCTCCATCATATTTTATGTTCAGATTGGATTACTTTAGAGAATACTGGAATAGCCATATGTTTTTAAATGAGAGGGTGCTCCCCTATTTATTATCATCAATGACAACATGGGCATTATTCCAATCTGTTCTGTATGTTTAATGCAAGTCCAACCTAGTTCTTAGAGTGGGAGATATAAATTAGAGGAAAATGGGGAAAGGAAGGGAAGAGCAAGGAGAAGAGAAAAAGTAGCGTTCCTTGTTTCATATTCCCAGGAAAATTGAGCATTTAAGGAACTTTCACTATGTGACCCCAGGCAGGAGACTTTGGAATATGCTTTCTCTGCTAGAGTAGCCATTAGCTATAGGAAACTATTTCTGCTCCAGGAACTACAGGACTGTGGGGTCAGGGATACAATTCTCAAGGCAGAATCAAGGAGACTACTTTCTTTTTATACTATTACAAGGTCCTCTCCTTAGTACAATGAGAAAAATTGTCATCTTAATACTTAAGTAATATCTACATGAACATAACTCATTTGGTCCATAACTTTTGAGCATCTTTCTAATATGAGTTAGTTACTTGGCCTCCCCTTCCCTATCTGCCTCTGCAAAATGACCTTGCTCTAATTTTGCAGCAAATTGTTGCTTGTCCTTCACACAGACAGCTCCTTGCTGTCTGTTCCTCACTTTATGATCAGACTGCCTTGTTACTTTCTCTCCTTTCCAAAGTCCCATCTTGACTTAGTTACTGTCCTGTGTAAACTCTATGGGTAAGCCTCAGTGACATGTTAATGTGGAAACACGGCTTGCAATCTGTGGAGCCACAAGAACAGCTGGTGCTGCTGCTGTTCAGTTTTTCTTGGCAGATGGGCACAGAGGAGATTACAAATGGGGAAATGCGTCTCAGCTTTGGCTACTATTTCCCCCAGAAATATTACATCAACTAGCTCACTCTCTCCTAGACCACTCGAGCACCAGGGCTTAATACTTTAATGCATTCTCCTAAAATCATGGTCCAGAGCTTCCCGTGTAGCTTTTGTTCTAAGCTTCCTCCTCAGTAGCCCTCTGGCCACTTGGCCACAAAGAGAGGCAGTTTCAGTTATACTTAAGCAATTTGAAGTATACCGTAACTAAATGTTTCCCACATCCCCAATAATTTTAGGTCAATACCTACGTGTGTTGGTTTGTTTGCCTAATTATTTATTTAAAATAACCTTCAGTGAGTGTCTTAGTTTGTTCAATCTGCTATAACAAAATACCATAGGCTGGATGTTTTAAACAACAGACATATTTTTTTTGCAGTTCTGGAGAAGTCCAAGATCAAGGTACTAGTCAATTAATTCAGTTCCTGGTAAGGGCCCTTTTCGTGGCTTTCAGACAGCCACTTTCTTGTTTTATCCTCATGTAACAGAGAACGGGCCAGCTCTGTGTTTCTCCCTCTTCTTATGAGGGCACTAATTTCATCATGGGAACTCCACTCTCATCTAAACCTAATTACCTCTCAAAGGCTCCACCTTTTCTCACATCACATTAGGGCAGGGGTCCTCAAACTATGGCCTGAGGGCCACATGCAAATACAAATATTATATTTGTTCCCGCTTTGTCTTTTTACTTCAAAATAAGATATGTGCAGTGTGCATAGGGATTTGTTCATAGTTTTTTTTTAAACTATAGTTCAGCCCTCCAACGGTCTGAGGGACAGTGAACTGGCCCCCTGTTTAAAAAGTTTGAGGACCCCTGCATTAGGGGTTTTGCCTTCAACATATACATTTTGAGACGGGCACACAAACAATCAGTCCATAATTGTGAGTTATAATCTATGTACCCTAAGAGTTTACAATTGCATGTGTATAAAGTAATGTGGTTGGAAAAATGAGCACAATTATGATATTAGAACACGATCTGTACCCCCAAAACTACTTCTTCCCCTTTGAAGTTAGTCCATACTAGTTATCACAAGCCAGCCTCTGCATACCACTGTGCTTTCTATTACGATAGTTTACCTTTTTTAGAATATCATTTAAATAGAATCCTATAGTATGTACATAATCTTCACTGTCTTTTTTATTTAGCTTGATGATTTAAAATTCATCCATGTTCTTTTGCATATCATTAGTTATTTTCTTTTTATTTCCACTTCTACTCATTCTCCAGTTGATGAACATGTAGTGTGTTTCCAGTTTTGTCTTATAGTGAATAAAGCTCCTATAAACATCAAAGGGCAAGTCTTTGTAGGGGCATAAGCCCTCTGGGGCAATATGTAGGAGTGGAATTAT
>NW_006293550.1:1118676-1124355 GCF_000327345.1 Myotis davidii
TTATGAGTTATTTGCATCTTTCTGCATACCAGCCCTTTATTAGACATATGTTATGCAAATATTTTTCCCAGTCTCTGACTTGCCGTTTCATTTTCTTAACTGTTTTATAACTGGAAAAATACCTTACTTTTGGTATTTTGTTATTATTACATTTTATGATTAGGGCCTTTAGTGCTACCTAACACATCTTTACTAACCCCAAGGTCACAAAGATTTTATTCTGTTTTCTTCTAGAAATTTTATAGTTTTACGAATTCATCTAGATTTATGACCAATCTATTTCTAGTTAATATATTATGTGTATATGGTAAAAATTTGTGGCTCATTATTTGCATTTGGATATTCAACTGTTCTAGCACCATTTATTGAATTCAGTCCCTATATTATTCTTAGATGTCCAAAGCAAAAATCTTCTCCTAAGTGTGCCTTTGATAGAAAAATGAATAGAAGAAATGACAATACTATTGAAAAATATTTTTAAAAAGCTGCTGTAGGGGAGGGATCTCAGACACAATGTGTATGATATAGTTCTAATTTAATATGATTATATTTCCAAAAAGAAACAATCAGTTGTATGTTTTACTTTTATGACTTCTCATTTAAATGAATAAAAATGAGAAGTAAATTCCTTTGTTACTGTAGATCTCAGAATTAGTTCAGAAAACATGGTCAGCATATTTACTCATTGGATTTTTCATAATTATTTCTCTCCAAATTTTTGATATAAGCATATTATGAATTTAAATGTGGCCTCTATAAATGGCATCTGCCTTTTTCTTTCATTATAGAACTCCTCCTAGTAATTTTCCACGAGTACGTATCAGAACATAATCTCCCACTTTTTCAGTTCTTCCAACATAGAAGTGCTTAATCATCGTTGTCCAAATGTAAGCAACTGAGAATTACTTTGGATGCTTAATTAGGTTGACATAAAAAAATAGGAGGTGTGTGATTTCCATAACCATGGAGTAGATACATTGTCTCTTTTCATGTTTTGTGTTTGTAGATTGTCATTATTACAAAGGTCTTTTCACTTTGTTTCAGTGATAAGTTGTTTATATATTAAATCTACATATAAAGCCTTCTGCCTTTGTGTTGCACAAGTTTAACAGACTCATCACCATTTTAAAGTGGGTAAGCTCTGTGCACACACCACAACAATCAGATGCCTTATTCTTGAACACTGTAGGATGTTCTGGCAAGAGATATCATAGCTGAATACATACATTTAGTTCTGTTCTTTAAGTAACCAGAGTGTGTGACAGACCCGAGGAGTTCATTTAGGTCTTTCTCATGTGGTAGGAATGTAACACACACTAAATCTATTTTAAATTCCACATTATGCAGCCTCACAGCAAAATTTCACACATGCAGATGAGAGTTTGTAAAGAAAAAAGCCTCACTCCCCCGACCAAAAAAAAATCTGTTAGTTTAATTTAAGCAGCATGGTGATGTGAGAACCAACTTTGCATTTTAATGCCAAATTAACCAAATAATTACTCTAAACTTGAGCCAATTTTCATCTTTTCATTATGATAAGTGACTTAAATGGTTAATACATAGACACTACTTAAAACAGGGCTTGGCACATAGTAAGTGTTCAATAAGTGTTATTATCATTGCCATCTTCGGTGGAAAAAGGAAGAGACTCACAAATTTATGCTTAGATTTGCTCAGAAAAGAAAAGCCACATGGTACCAAATAAACAGTTTGAAGAGTATCAACATTAATTATTAAACAACAGTATTAATCAGTTGCAACTAAGAAAATAAAAGATAGTCAAGAGTACAAAACAAAAAAATATTTAGAAGGTGCAGAATCTGATTATTGTATGATTTATATACAATGAAATGTTAATGCTTAATTCCGTATGTTTAAAAACTAACCATTTGGTTGCAATAATAAATTTGTAGAAAATGTGGATCTTATCAAATTCTCATTTAAATTTTCTTTTGTGCTTTGCAATAGATTGGTTGGTATAATGTCCAAAACAATTTCTTTTCTTTTTCCTCTTTGTATGATATAAACATTTTTCTTTCCTTTAGGGAACCTATTTCTTGTGACTTGGGTGGACCGCTTCTACCAACCCTCCCTTAATTGGGTATATTAATAAGGAATAGCAAATGGCCAATCAGGTTATCTCATTTTCTCCAACAATAATTACTGATTCAACATTTGTCATATAAATCCCCTTTCTCCAAAGCACATGCAATTTGATCTTTTTTCCCCTACTTTGCTGGGTGTGCAGTGATAACATGCTGTATCTAGTGAAGTAGAGCTTGCTGGGGTAGGCCCATCTATGATGACTAGTGGACAGTGTCTTAAATAATAGGGAGAGAAGTTTTCCTATTCAAAAAGTGAAAATGATTGATGACTGAGTTTCTCAAGCACAGATAGGCTGAGGATTTTAGATGCACTGTGGAATATCCTTTCCTGATATGTTAGCTCTAAGCTGTAGTACTAGGCTTAACTCCTTCTTCTAGTCACTGCTTTGGGAGCTTAAACAATAACCTTCACAGTATTTTTTTTTCTGGTCTGGGTAACTTTCCAAATCAGAGTCCTAGTCTTAAAATAAGCATCTGGGGTTTATTTGTGTGTGTTTCTTTTTCTTCAAGTCTCCACTCTTTCTCTGGTAAAACAAAATAATTGATTCCAAATTTTACCGCATGGAAATTCTTATATGTCACCTTAGAGCATTTTAGGATGTGTATGCATATATTTGTGTGTGTGTGTGTGTGTGTGTAGATATCTGGAAGGTAATGAATACTTTTGAAGAGTGAAGTAGCAAGAATGAAATAGTGACCAGAGGACTATTTTAGACAAATAGTGTTTAAGAAAAGACAAAGGTAAAGTGTATTTTGAAGCATAGAGTTGAAATACTTAAAATGTTTAGCAGGACTGAAACTAACCTGTTGAATGTTATAATGGTGAGGTTTTATTTAACATGATCAGACTACATTGAATGGTGATTTTTGTTCACAATTTACATAGTTATTTGTATGTAAACTGTATATACATAGTTATTTGTATGTACTTTTATTAGTTATACTTACATTTTTGGTATTTAAACATATAAGCATATCTTGAAATTGCAATACTTGTTTTTTGAGGTGAAGAACTAATAAAGTTTGGTTGCTGACTGGAAGACACAAGAGTGAGGGAATGAGGAGTATTAAGGCTCTCCTTCAAATTTGTAGCGGGACTTGCCTACACGTCAGTGGAATGGTGCAGGGAGGAACAGACTAAAAGAACAGATTTCTAGACTTATATATTTTAATAACTTCCAGTGTGTGATGATTTTCTGGACTATTCAGTACCATCAATACCTGCTATTTTCTTGGACTGTGCATCTTTGCTGCATTGCTTAAATTTCTTATTTTTCCTTTATTTGGATATGATTGACAAACAAAATTGTATAAAATTTAAAGTGTACAATGTAATGATTTGATATATGTATACTTTGTGAAATAATGACCACCACAATCAAGTTAATTAACACATCTATCATCTCACATACTTGCTATTTGTATGTGTGTGTTGAAATGCTTAAGTGCTAACCTGTTAGTAAATTTCAAGTATACAACAGAGTATTATTAACTGTAGTCATCATGCTACACATTAACTAGACCCCCAGAACTTATTCGTTTTGTAGTTGAAGGCTTGCATCCTTTGACAAGCATCTCCCTAGTTCTCCTACTCCAGCCCCTTCAACCATTATTGTACTCTGAACCACAATGAAATATCACCTCACACCTGATAAGATGACTTTTATAAAGAAGCATTAACAATTATTGGTGAGGATATTTAAAAAAAAGGGAACTCTTGTTGGTGGGAATACAAATTGGTGCAGCCATTATGAAAAACAGTATTAAAGTTGCCCCCAAAATAAAAAATAGAATTACCATATGATACAGCAATCCGCTTATGAGTTTATATCTGAAGTAAATGAAATCAGTATCTTGATGAGATATCTGTACCCCCATGTTCATTGAAGCACAATAATCACAATATGGAAACAATCTATATGTTTATTGACAGGTGAATTGATAAAGAGGCCCAGTGCACAAAGTTCATGAATTGGTAGGGTCTCTAGCGGCTGCTGGCTGCTGGCTGCGGCCTCCCTTCCTTCCCCCAGCCACCTGCCACTGCCAGGGCCTCCCTGCCTTCTCCAGGCCAGCCACACACCCCCTGGTTGAACTCCCGTAGGGCTGTTGGGGGCTATAAGGCTTGCCGTGGTGGGCAGTTGGGGGCAATGAAACCCAGCAGGGGAGGGCAGTTAGGGGCGATCAGGCCAGATGAACTCCCAGTTGAAGAGACAATTTGCATACCATAGTTTTATTATATAGGATATATATATATATATTAATAAAAGCATAATATGCTAATTAGACCAGATGTCCTTCAGGAGGTCCTTACGGATGACTTTCCAGATGAAGCCAGGGCTGCAAGGGAAGCCCGGGTTCTGGGTTCCGGCAGGAAGCCTAGCCTTCCTGCCCTGCTACACGGAGCATAGTCAAGGCAGTAGGAGTTGGAACAGAGATCTTAACTTACACCATAGAAGCCACAGGTTGTGGATGGCAGAGTAAAATGATAGCAGGATCCTGAGTCCAGTTAAAAATAATAAAAGGATAATATGCTAATTAGATCAGGAGTCCTTCTGGGAGACTGGCCAGGAAGGGCAGTTAAGGGTCATCAGGCCAGTTGGGGAGGGCAGTTGGGGGCCATCAGGCCAGCCGGGGAGGGCAGTTGGGGGTATGAGGTAGGCCGGAGAGGGCAGTTGGGGGCCATGAGGCTGGCAGGGGGGGCCAGTTGGGGGTGAGCAGGTCGGCAGCGGGGTCAGTTGTGGGCGAGCAGGCCAGCAGGCAGGGTGGTTAGAGGCGATTGGGCAGGAAGGCAGGTGAGCAGTTAGGAGCCATCGGTCTCTGATTGCGAAAGTGATGTCCCAGATTAGAGAGGGTGCAGGCTGGGCTGAGGGACAACCCCCCTCTCCCGCCCATGCACGAATTTTGTATACTGGGCCACTAGTGAGTATATATGTATATATACATATATATGTATATGTATATTGATATATATACATACATATCTACACTAAAAAAGAGAAACATGCAAATTGGTGTCACTCCGCTACACCCACCAGCCAATCAGATGAATATGCAAATTAACCATATGAAGATGGCGGTTAATTTGCATACACAGGCATGGAGCGAAGACTGAAGACAACGTGAGTATATTTGTATATATCCATATATATGTATATGTATATTGATATATATACATACATATCTACACTAAAAAAGAGAAACATGCAAATTGGTGTCACTCCGCTACACCCACCAGCCAATCAGATGAATATGCAAATTAACCATATGAAGATGGCGGTTAATTTGCATACACAGGCATGGAGCGAAGACTGAAGACAACGTAGATGGAAGCCAAGTGCTGCAGAAGGGAGTGAAGCTGTGGAGAAGCAAGCAGGGTGGCGGAGGAGGGAAGGAAGCAAGCAGGGCGGTGGAGGTAGGAGTGAAGCCCGCCTCGTTGGGTTTTGCTCCCTTCTCTGCTTTGCTCCAGCTTCAGGAAACCCTATGCATGCAGGAATCTTCCTGCAACAGGCTTCTTTTTGGGACATAAACACTGTTTGCATAGTCATGGGAGATACTGCAGTTAAACTAGATGACA
>NW_006293550.1:1125455-1126408 GCF_000327345.1 Myotis davidii
ATGATTTATCATCTATCTCTTAATTTAATTAGATAAATATATATATTAATTAGATATATAAATACATATATTAGATATATATATATATTAATGCATTTTGAGGAGATATCCTTGGGATTCTACAAAGTTTTAATAATTCAAACAGAAATATTTTTGTTATCATTTTGTAGTAATTTTGCAGTTGTATCTGCCAACAAATAGACTAGTCATACCTGAGTTACTAGTTTTTCTTTATTATATCCCTTATTCTGGCTGATGTGCAATCAGTACATTTTTCCTTAGTTCCATTTGTTGTTACACTGGTTGGGGTGTTGTGTTAGTATTACTTTTATATTACTGAATATTGAAATATATTTTGAAACCATGGAAAATTACAAAGGCTAATATATTGACTTTCTATAATTAAAATAATTGGCATTATGTCATAGTTGTTTCATATTCCTCTTTTATGTTATTTTCAAAGAAATTGAACTTTAAGTAAAAAGTGGTAATCACTTTCATATATTTGCAAATGGAAACAAGATTGAAGGTATTCTCCCAAGTCACCCAGGTAATCAGTGGCAATGCAAGTTCCAAAGCACGAGCCTCTAGATTCTTGATATGCTCTTCCATCTACAGGACCATTGCTTTAATTATTGGTTGAAATAAATATGAAGTCATATGCCCTGGCCAGTGGCTCGGTAGGTTGGCGTATCTTGCTATACACCAAAACGTTGTGGGTTCCATTTCACAATAGGGCACAAGTTGTGGGTTGCTCCGAGGTTGGGGTGCATATGGGAAGCAACTGAATGATGCTTCCCTCTCACATTGATGTTTCTCTCTCTCTCCCTCCCATCCTCTCTCTAAACATATCATTGGGTGAGGATTTAAAAAATCATATAAATAGATATATTTCTATGCACTCAAATTTTAAAAAATGGCATTTTTGTTTAGTTTAGATTTAGATAGTGGTA
>NW_006293550.1:1126808-1127452 GCF_000327345.1 Myotis davidii
CTTTGATAAAGGAAGAGAAATCAGCTGTAGAAAAATAATAGAAATACTAGCTTGAAGACAACATTGTCAGAAATGAATAATTCATTCAACAAACAATAGGAGCTGGGAAGCAGAAGAAGAAAGCATAAATTAACTTAATACAGGTCAGTAGAATATATTCTCTCCGAAACAAAAACATGTGCATAAAACAGAAGATTTCTAGCTATTTCCAATTTATTTATACGTAGACTCTCACAAAGAGAGGAGAGAATGTAGAAGAAAATATATTTGAAGAGATGAAAATCAAGAACTTTCCAAAGTTGATAAGCTATATCAACCCATTCTACCAGAAATCTTAGTGACTGTTTAATTGGATAATACACAGACAATTATACATCATCTCAGGATAGTCAAGTGGGTAAATATCACAACTAAAGAGGATAACCAAAAGCAGCTAGAGAAATGAAACATTAAAATGAGCAGAATGAATGCACAATTTATGGCTGACATGTTTCCAGAACTGTTGGCTAGAAGAATATAAATCATCTTTAAAGTGCTGATGGGAAACTCAATATACCACATATACACAGAAGTAACAAGCCAAAACAAGTTGCTTTTCAACCTGGGACTTGGTATACAGTAAAAAATTCTTGAAAATTTAAGGT
>NW_006293550.1:1128615-1130265 GCF_000327345.1 Myotis davidii
ATTGCTGGCTTCTCCCCTACTTCCTGCTATCACTGGCCAGGGCGGAAAAGGCACCTGATTCTCTGATCATGGCTGGGGGGCAGGGCAAAGGCGGCCCTGGGGTTAGCTCCCCCTGGGTTTCCGATCACTGTCAGTGGCAGGGGACTTCTTCCTGCTTTCCCTTTCGCCTCCCTGACCGGTGCCTACATATGCAAATTAACCGCCCTCTTGTTGGCAGTTAACTGCCAATCTTAGTTGGCAGTTAATTTGCATACAGCCCTGATTAGCCAATGAAAAGCTAGCGTCATACGCCAATTACCATTTTTCTCTTTTATTAGTGTAGATAAGAGGTGGGAGGATGTATAGCATTATGCTATTATAAGATGTTCATACTGTTCATGAATTAGTACAATATTTGAAGGCAACTATGATAACTTAAAGAAACATTTTACAATCTCTAGAGCACACACACACACACACACACACACACACACTCACACCATAAAGAGGTATAGCTAAAATGTCAATACAAGAGATAAAATATAGAATTAAAAATAAGTGGTCCATCCACAGGAAGATGAAATAAAAATGAAGAGACAAAGAACAGAGGGACAAATAGAAAATAAGTAGCATGTGGATATTTTTGAAAAGGCAATACATGCTATATGTTGTTTACAAGAAAGAAACACTAATTATAAGGGCATTGGCAAATTAATAGTAAAAAGATAGAAAAAGGTATGCCATTAAATAGTAAGGGGCTATAATCATATCAGATAAAGTAAAATATAAGGCAAAGTGTATTACTAGAAACAATGGAGACATTTTGTAATGTCTCTTCTTACACAAGAATAAGAAGACAAAAACAAGTTGCTTTTCAACCTAGGATTTAGTATACAGTAAGACATTCTTTTTTAAAAATTGTTTAAAGTATTTCATGTTTCCTTTTGACCCATTGAACCCTCCCAGGCAACTCCCACCCCCCAGGAAAAGTCCCCACTGCCCCAATGTCCATGTCCATTGGTTATGCCAATATGCCTGCATACAAGTCCTTTGGTTGATCTCTTACCCTCCCCCATCCCCTGCCTTCCCTCTGAGGTTTGACAGTCTGTTCAGTGTTTCTCTGTCTCTGGATCTATTTTTGTTTATCAGTTTATGTTCATTATATTCCACAAATGAGTGAGATCATGTGACATTTATCTTTCTCTGACTAGCTTATTTTGCTTAGCATAATGTTCTCAAGGTCAATCTATATTGTTGCAAATGGTAAAAGTTCCTTCTTTTTTATAGCAGTGTAGTATTCCATTGTGTAGATGTACCAGTTTTTTTAATTCACTCATCTGCTGATGGGCACTTAAGCTGTTTTCAAATCTTCCTGGTATTGGCACAAGAACAGACCAATGGAACAGAACAGAACAGATCAATGGAACAGAACATAGAACCCAGAAATCAACCCAAGCCATTATGTTCAATTAATATTTGACAAAGGAAGCAAGAGCATACAATGGAATCAAGACAGTCTCTCCAATTAATGGTGTTGGGGAAATTGGACAGATACATGCAAAAAAATGAAACTTGACCACTAACTTACACTATACACAAAAATAAACTGAAAATGAATAAATAACTTAAAAGTAAGAGAGGAAACCATAAAAATCCTACAAGACTCCATAG
>NW_006293550.1:1130410-1134461 GCF_000327345.1 Myotis davidii
CCAGCCAGTCTTTTCTTGGTGCACCCCCTAGTGGTCTTTGTGCGCAGTCTTGTTGTAGCTAAGCCTTGATTGTTGTCGGCAATAAGGGGATGATTTGACCTCCAGGCTAACTGGCTATCGAAATAGCAATATCTTTACCAAGACAGCTCCTGGGGCAATGGAGACTAAGGAGAAAATAAACAAATGGACTACATCAAAATAAAAAGCTTCTGCACAGCAAAAGAAATTATCAACCAAACAACAAGAAAGCCAATTGCATGGGAGAAAATATTTGGCAATGCTACCTCAGATAAGGATTTAATCTCTAAAATTAAAAATAACTCATACAATTTAACAAAAGGAAGATGAACAATACAATCAAAAAATGGGCAAGGGACCTAAATAGACACTTTTTGAAAGAGGACATACAGATAGCCAAGGGACATATGAAAACATGCTCATAGTCACTAATCATTAGAGAGATGCAAATCAAAACAACAATGAGGTACCATTCACACCTGTCAGAATGGCTATCATCAACAAATCAACAAAGGACAAGTCCTGGAGAGGATGTGGAGAAAAGGAATACTCGTGCACTGCTGGTGGGAATGCAGACTGGTGCAGCCACTGTGGAGAACAGACATATTTAATAGTGTCAACAATAAAGATTTTTAAAAATTCTCTATGTGACTGCACTGAACACAGAGCTCAAAATACATGAAACCAAAATTGACAAAATAAAGGGAAAAATAAGAAAATCAACAAATATATTTGCATATTTGAATGCTCTTCTCTCTACAATCACTTGATCAGGTAGACAAAAAATTCTTATGATGAATATATAAGACTAGTGGCCTGGTGCACAAAATTCGTGCATGGGTGGGGGGTGTCCCTCAGCCCGGCCTGCACCCTCTTCAATCTGGGACCCCTCCAAGAATGTCCTACTGCCAGTTTACAGGGATCGGGCCTATGTCCTGGATCAAGGTGGGGGTTCTCTTGGGGCATGGGGTAGCCTGGGCGAGGGACCTGTTGTGGTTTGCAAGCCAGCCACACCCCCATGTGGTGAATGTCCCGCTGGGGGGGCGTGGCCAGCCTGGGAGAAGGGCTGAGGGCTGTATTCAAGCTGACCACAGCCCCTTCAGCATGAGGATTCTCGCTGGGGTGCCTGGCCGGCCTGAGTGAGGGGCTGATGACTGAAGGCTGGCCATGCCCCTCAGCAGGGACCCTAACCCCATGGGAGCATGGCCAGCCTGGGTGAGAGGCTGAGGGCTGTTTTCAGGTTGGCCATACCCCCTTCAGGGTGGCGGCTCCTACTGGGGTGCCTGGCCTGCCTGGGTGAGGGGCTGATGGCTGTTTTCAGGCTTGCCAGGCCCCCCAGTGGGGCCTCTTACTCCATGGGGAAGAGGCCAGACTGGGTGAGGGGTTGAGGGCTGTTTGCAGGCTGGCCATGCCCCCCAGCAGGGACACTTACCTCATGGTGGCATGGCAAGCCTGGGTGAGGGGCTGAGGGCTGTTTGCAGGCTGGCTATACCCCTTTCAGGGTGGAGGTCCCCACTGGGGTGCCTGGCCAGCCTGGGTGAGGGGATAATGGCTGTTTGCAGGCTGGCCAGGTCCCCCCCACCCAGGGGGGACTCTTACTCCATGGGGGCGTGGCCATCCTGTGTAAGGGGCTGAGGGTCATTTTCAGGCTGGCCATGCCACCCGGCTACCCAGGCTTCCAGCCACTCCTACAGCGGTGGCCAGAGTGGGCGGGAAGCTTGGCTTCCTCCATTGGCGGGGACAACCCAAGCCTCCAGCTCTGTGGCCACCGCTATCTTTGTTGGGTTAATTTGCATACTTGCCCTGATTGGCTGGTGGGCATAGCAGAGTGATGACCAATTTGCATGTTTCTCTTTTATCAGTGTAGATGTGAACAAGATTATCAACCGACTTGATTTACAGCTTCCTGGGGGATTGGGCCTAAGCTGGCAGTCAGAAATCCCTCTGGCAGCCCAGGAGACCTCAGAGGATGTCCATTTGCCAGTGGGGAGTAGGCCTAAGCTGTAGTCGGACACTACTGAGGAGGCGGAAGTGGCACCCACTTCCACAGCTTTGCTGGCAGCCATCAGCTAGGTTTGTGGCTGAGCAGAGCTCCCCATATGGGAGTGCACTGACCGCCAGGGAGCAGCTCCTGCATTAAGCGTCAGCCCCCTGGTGGTCAGTGTGTGTCATAGTGACCAGTCATTCCCAGTCATTCTGCTGTTATGGTCAATTTTCATATTGCCCTTTTATTATATAGAATAGAGGCCTGGTGCATGGGTGAGGGCAAGCTGGTTTTCCTGAAGGGTGTCTTGGATCAGGGTGGGGGTCCTGCTGGGGTACCTGGCCAGCCAGGGTGAGGTGCTAAGGGCCGTTTTCAGTCTTGCCACACCCCCTTCAGGGTGGGGGGTCCCCTTTGGAGTGCATGGCTAGCCTGGGTGAGGGGATGATGGCTGTTTGCAGGCTGGTCAAGCCCCCCGCCCCCTGTGGGCACCCTCACCCAGTGGGGGTTTGGCCAGCCTGGGTGAGGGGCTGATGGACGTTTTGAGGCTGGCCACGGCTGTGGGCTGGAAGCAGATATCTGGAATTTATTTATCTTCTATAATTGAAACTTTGTATCCTTGAGTGGAGCTCATGGCTGGCAGGGCAGGCATGAAGCTTGGCTTCCTCTATTGCCAGGGGCATCCCAAGCCTCCTGCTCGCTCCAACTCTGTGGCCGTTGCCATCTTAGTTGGGTTAATTTGAGTCTTTGCTCCTAATTGGCTGATGGGCATGGCTTGTGGGTATAGCAGATGTATCGTCAATTTGCATGTTTCTCTTTTATTAGATTAGATTAGGAATATAGATGTAGTGTCTCCTTTTGGAACAAAGGGCATGCATGCTTATTGTTCATAACAAATTAAGGTTCTGTATGGTCAGAGTTTCTCTTCTATAATACACCCCAGGGTAACTGACTTTTCAAGTACCCCTGTGGGAATAGGGACTCAGGAAACTGGTATACTGGCTAATTACAACACTTGCTCTGAATAATAAAATAATATTTTTCTCTGACAGAATTTCTTGCCTTCTGTTAGCATTCATAAATCTATGGCATGCTTGTTACCTTGGAAGGAAGATGAAATCTCAGATACTTCACAGTTCTTGACACATTTAAAATTGCAGAATATACATTATTTTTTAAGTGCACATGGAAGCTTCACCATGATAGACTATTATTGGGTCTTGAAAGAAGTTGCAATAAAATAACACAATTTAACATGGACAAAATATATTCTCTGACAGCAGTTTTGTTAAACTAGAAATCAATAACAAGATATCTTGAAAAAGTACAAATATTGGGAGATTCGTCAACATATTAATTTATAATCCATGGATCAAAATAAATAACAAGGCAAATGAAAATATTTTTCTAAATGAATAAAATTAAAACATAATATAAATATTTTTTTGGAATAAACAAGAGCAGTATTTAGGGAGAGTTTCTAGCTTCTGTAAACATGTCTATACTTACAGAAGAAAAGAGGTTAAATCAATGATATGATATCCCACTCAAAAGAAAAAAAATAGGAATAAATAGTTCCAAAATATATGTAAGATAAAAAATCAAAACAAAGTAGGTATCGATAACAGAATATGGACTAACAATAAGAAAAAGCAATAATGTCAACAAATTCTTGTTCTAAATATTATTTAATACATATTCTGTACTTGAACTTTTTGGATTACCCCCAGGAAGGAGTGATAATAGAGAGTTTTATGTTGAGGGTGAGAGGAAATTCTTCTGTATGAGACAGAGAACACAATGATTCGACTGAGAAAGTTATTCCATGGTAAACTCTTAAAATCTAATACTAGACTGTGGTGACCTAATTTTGGTCTTTCAAAATATGAATACTTATATATGCTGAGGCAGTAACCCTGAGTTAGGCCTATGTGCAGGTCTCTCTCTCTCTCTCTCTCTCTCTCTCTCTCTTTCTCTGCTGTACAGGTTTGCTATTCATCAATGGCTTTTTATAAAAAATGTTTGTCTTCAAACGCAAATTGAATGCATGTA
>NW_006293550.1:1134661-1162977 GCF_000327345.1 Myotis davidii
ATTCATATGTTGAAATCTTAAACCCAATTTGACGATATTAGCAAGTTGGGCCTTTGGCAGGTGATTAGGTCGCGAGACAGAGCCTTCATGAATGGGATTAGTACCCTTATAAAAGAGATTTGGAGAGCTCCCTCATCCCTTCTGCCATGTGAGGGCATAGCGAAAGGATAGCCATTTAGGAACCAGGAAACAGGCTCTCACCGGACACCAACTATGCCTATACCTTGATCTTCCTTGTCTCCAGAAATGTGAGAAATAAATTTCTGTTGTTTATAAGCCACCTCTCTACGGTATTCTGGTATAGCAGCACAAATGGCTAAGACATACATGTTTACATACATGCATGTATAAATAGATAATTCATACACATACATATATATTCTCTCCCACTTTCCCATAGTTAGGTAAGTGTTTAAAAACAACTGAGACATAGAGAGCCAAGGAGTCCATCACATTCTTTATCTATTATACTATCTAATTATTAAAGAGACTACATTATAATTAAATGAATTTTGGGACCATCTTCTAGAGATGGAGGGACACATTCATAAACATGGGTCAATGCAAATTTTAAATCCTTGCACATTCTTAATTCTTGCCACCTCCACACTTTATAATTTTACATCACTGTCTATTTTGGAAGAAAACCATTTATTTAGATGACAAGAAGTTATCATTACTATTCAGCTATCAATGGAAAAATGTTTGCTGAAAAATTAAGACTTTTATATTTCCTAGAAAATAAGAAGTCCAAGAGCAGATTATCTAGGGATGAAATTTCATCATTCCAACGTGTTTCTTCTAACTTTCTGTTCAGCGATCTTTCTCACATGTGAGTTGCTTTGTAATGGAAAGATGGCTCAACCACGGGTGGCAGGGGAAGATGAAGAACACGGGGCAAAAGGCACATACCATTGAAAACTATCTCTTTCATGGATGTCCCAGTGAAAAACGTTCTTTCATTTTTTCTTTGACTGGCACTCTGTCTCATGACCACCTCTATATATAAAGCAAGTAGGGAAATGTGAAATTTTACTGGGCATTTTGTTGTACTTAACAAAGTAACAGTTCTTTTAGCAAGATATCTTGTTAGGCAATCAACAACTTGTAACAAGCAGTCTCTGCTATAGCCAGTGTTAGTAATTTCTGACTTTTCAGTACTGGAAAGGCACGATGAGAACCCCAATTTTTCTTAATCTCTGCAATCAGAATTGATTATATTAGAAAAATTGAATAGCCTGAGTTGGATTGATTAAAAAATAATAGAATAAAGGCAGCAGAAATTTTAAAGTCAAGTAGCAATGGATGCTTTGCCTGAAGTGACATAGAAGCAACAAAGTATTATCTAGAGAGAGAGGAAAATAATACCATTAAAGTTTATAGGATTTTCAGTGACGTCATAGTCAGCATCTAATCTGAGTAAAAATGAAGCTCACTAACAAATTTTAAACAAAGGTGGAAGAGGCTATCTCAGAAGATATGAATTTCCTGTTACTGGATGGGATCAGGGTTGGCTAATGTCCAGCTGACATGAAATCCATGCCTCAGGTGTATTGTTAAAGCGATCATTGTGATCCTATTCTCAACCTAAAGTGTTTGATTACAAAGAAAGAAGACCCAAGATGCTAATCAGCCAAGTGTGTAAGTTAAAATACAATAATATTTTTTTGCCTTGAACTTTTTAAACAAATTTATAAAAATATTCTCCTTAATTGCTCATCAAATAATCTAAAATAACCTAATTAAACTGTAAAAGGAATGAGGCACAATACTTCTAGCCACAGAAATATTTGTTATGACTATACTTAGCATTTAAGGAGATAATTAGCTATGACTAACTTGTTATATAAAATCTATCTCAAAATAATTTAAATTGTAAAGGGATTTACTTATATGGTTTAAAAGTTTCAGAGCAATAACATATTTAGGTGTGGCTTGATCAAGTCTCTGCCCAATTCTGTTTCAGTTTTACCTTCAAATTGATGTCTTTCAGGGTGGCAAGGTAATGGCACACCCACAAATTACATTGCTCTGAGGGGATGGGCATCCAGTTAAAAAAATCTCTTTATAAATACCATACCTTTTGTGACGATTGGCTAATCTTTAATTCTCTCATTGGCCAGGGAAATGTTATGCACTGATTAAACTGGTCTTAGGTTGCCAGAATTTACTACATGGATTGCTGTAACCATAGTTGTAATAAGGAATTTGAAATTATCCCAAAAAGAAGAGGATCACTCAAGGTCCACCCGATCCCACC
Source organism: Myotis davidii (assembly GCF_000327345.1). Classification (NCBI taxonomy): domain Eukaryota; kingdom Metazoa; phylum Chordata; class Mammalia; order Chiroptera; family Vespertilionidae; genus Myotis; species Myotis davidii. The sequence continues at coordinate 1,136,922 of NW_006293550.1, forward strand.
CAATTCACAGAGCGGTTTCATGATGGAGAATGTTTGGAATGGCTGTTGAGGGGATAACCACAGTAGTGATTGCTGAAGTGAAAAACACTCCAAATGGTTTGAAGTATATGGGAAGATATGTGACTTTATGGTCTCGACTTCAGAGGTTATGAAGAGACTAAAGGCTCAGAAATTGAAATTGTCTGTTCTACAAATGGATTGCCAACCGTCTTATAACTATTACATTCACAGAACTTGTATTTTCAATGATAGAGGCAACTGACACATTTATTGAGGGTGGATGGGTGAACAGAGGTTACAAATTCCATCGTGCCTTCCAAATAAGTTATAAAGTTACCAAAGACTCAGTCTAACATTGCACACCTTGGAAAAACAGCTTCAACTGTCGACTGCTGTCCATGGCCACAATGGCTATCAAATGAGCACTGGAAAGAATGTTTTTTTGAGCAAGAATAATCCTCGGATAAAACTCTATTAATCCTTAAAGATAGATATCTTCTTTGGGATTTCTGTCAGTACACACCATGAGCTTAATCTAAAATGAATGATTTTAACTGACACATGCTTTCAATACCCTCGGTCTTTTCCACATATCTTGAAGAAATAACTACCATCAGTTCTCACTCTATCTTTCTAGGTCTCACACAAATTGCTGCCAAATGACAAAAGAGAAATACAGGAACTCAATCATCTTTGTGTTGAATACGTTTTCTATATAAATTGGTTTTGGAGAATGAGTTATTGTACCCAATTCCAGTAAAAGCACAGAAAACTTAACTTTCATTATCAAATGGCAGAGAGCCATAAATCGTGTACTATGATGAAAAAGTTATTAGGGAGGTTTTCAATGTTTCTTTTCAATATATATCTGTGTTAGTCTAGTAGTTTGAAATTTACAAACATATAGTTGTATCATTTCAGGCTATTATTTATACTTTTCCAATTGTCATTTAAATGATTATATATCTTCATATATACATACTATATGTATTTCAGATATTAATATAAAATATATGATGTAGTAGGAAAGGCAAGGAAGTTCTAAATTAGATTTTCACTCCAGCATTTAAAGTCAGGTAAACTTGAATAATCACTTAAATCATTATGGAACCTTAGTCTTCTCATGTGTAAAGTGAGGCAATTCTATGTTTGCATACTGTTGCTGTGAACATAATAGGATATATCATAAAACAGGTAGTTAGTAATATTCAACATGTTCATTCTACTCTTGACATAACTTAAAAGGTTATTATGAGAACAGAAGAAACTATATCAGTAAAAATAGTATGAAGATAATCATCCTAGCTAACAAGAGTAATATGCAAATTAACCGTCACTATGTGACAAAGATGGCGGCACCCATAGCCACAAGATGGCGGCACCCAGACCTCTCAGCCCCGCTGGAGTCCCCCAGTCCTGGGGGTGTGGCCACGGAGAGCGGGAAGCATGAGTGGCCTGGTGGAATGCTGCCCAGAGGCCCTCCTGATGGCCACGGAGAGTGGGAAGCATGAGGGCCTGGTGGAATGCTGCCCAGAGGCCCTCGTGACCCTTTATAAAAAAACAAATTCACTCCCCAAGGAGTGATCCCCACCACACACACCTGCAGCCTCAGGGTCTCAGCCTCGGAAGTGTCCGTGCCCCCAGCGAGTGATTGGAGGAGTGAGGGTAAGGGGAGATGGGGGAGGGTATCTGCGTGACGCTGCCCAGCAAACCTCTCCCATTGGGCAGAAACTTGTGACCGGTTAGGGAGGTAAATGGGTTTTGTTTAAAATCTTTACAAACCACAAAGGAAATGTCTGAGGTAGCGTTTCACACGGAAGTAACTTACAACCAATTTCTGAAGGCAAACTGCTACATTGCGGTTACATTACTAGAGAGCACCCCGTGGTCCGGAGGTCTCCCAGTGACGGTGAGGGCGCCCCCACCCTGGTTCCTCAGCACCTCGGGCCGGGCTTGAGCCCACCCAGGAAGGCCTTTCCCCTACAGTTTTCACCGAGGCAGGCAGGGTTTGTAGACACGAATACGAAGTGCCCACCCACGTACATTTTATGACACTTTTAGTTTGGGTTTACATTTTTCCTGGTTTGTCAAGACCATGGCAGGTTCAGTGTCCAATATGTTAAAGAAAAAACCCTATCTAATAAAGAAGGAATATGCAGGGGAAGGCAGTTGGGAGCGACTGGGCCAGCAGGGGAGGGCAATTGGGGGCAATTGGGCCAGCAGGGGAACAGTTAGGCATCAATCGGTGTGGCAGGGGAGTGGTTGGGAGCGAACAGTCCCGGATTGTGAGAGGGATGTCCACCACTGCCTCTGTGCTTAGCAGCCATGAGCCTGGCTCAGGGCTTCTGGCTGAGGGGCGCTCCCCCTGTGAGAGCTCACTGACCACCAGGGGGCAGCTCCTGCATTGAGCGTCTTCTCCCCTTGTGGTCAGTGTGCATCATAGCGACCAATAGTTCTGCTGTTTGGTCGATTTGAATATTAGCCTTTTATTATATAGGATATAGGATTTTAGCAACTGAAAACAAATCTTTCTGCAAAGGCTTATCTTGACCCCTCACAGAGCTTCAGGCCAAGACATTTTTGGAGCAGTCAAGCATTGAGTTACATGGTGACTCTCCTCTCTGTGAGGAGATGTCAGAAATCCTAAGGACTGGTTGCCTCCTAAATCTGGATGAGGGAATTGGATTCCATATAGTCTTTCCCTCTGTGATATGTGAAGGACAGAAATGTGTATGATCAATCTTTAAAACATTCCAAAAAAGTCATTTGGTGATACAGTATTCATACTCTGTTGACATCTAAGATGACTCTGAGATGCCACAATGATTTTGAGTGCCAAATTTATTATTTTTCAACTAGAATTTATATATATAAAAGCCTAAGCAACCATTACAACTGAATGGATGACCGAACAGGCTGTGTGGGGCGACGAGGCCAGCAGGGGGGTTAGTGAGGGGCAACCAAAGGACTGAGCAGCAGGCGGCATGGGGTGACCAGGCCGGTGGGGGTGGGGCAGTTGGGGGCAACCAGGATAGTGGGGGCAGGGCAGTTAGGGGCAACTAGGACATCAGGGGGGCAGTTGGGGGTGACCAGACCAGCAGAGGGGGCAATTAGGGGTGATCAGGCAGGCAGGTGAGCAATCAGGAGCCAGTGGTCCCGGATTATGAGAGGGATGTCCAACTGCCTGTTTAGGCCTGATTCCCTGGAGTCCCGGATTGAAGAGGGTGCAGGCTGGGCTGAGGCCCCCCCACCCCCATGCACGAATTTCGTGCACCAGGCCTCTAGTAATTTAATATTTAAATAGATTTAGTTTCAGTCTATGTTTCTATATAAGAAATCTTCCATTTCTCTTGCTTACAAGAGATTCTTGTGTACAGCATAATGATTCTGTTAACAATCCAAAGAAACAACTATTTTATATTTACACGCAAACACAATACCTCAGCATTCAATATTTTAAAAAAATAAATATTAGCATCATCATTTCCCTTAATCTGCTGGTACATAGTATTGAGATTTGAAAGTCTGTTTCATTGGAATTATAACCCCCCAAAATCTAGTTGTATTATTTTGGCCTTGATATGAATCTTAAGGGGAATTATCTTTGCCACAGGAAACAATATTATTAGAGTATTCTCAATGAAAAAATATCTTCCTTAAATTATTGTGGATTTCATTCACTATGGGTTTTGTCACAGACAAAATTATCATATATATAGCAATGGGTATTTTAAATGCTAATGTTAGAAATGGTGTACAGAATAGAAACAAAAGGTAAAGTAATTACCTTCTAATTCATGATGAAGGCCAGAGTTTGAGCTGCAAAGAAGAGATATGGAAGGTAGGAAAATGGGTGATTTTACAAAATACAAGTTGCTTAGAGTGTACAAGGTTTCAAGATTAAACCCTATAGGAAGCTAGTCAAGCAGGAAGGGAAAAAGAGAAACTTTGTGGAGTTGACTGTGGGATTCTGCTCAGGAAGGTGTGATTCTTACTCAGGAAAAAGTCAGAGAATCATTCATTGGCATCAGAAGGGTGTGTTCAGTTTTCTATTTTAAATATTAAAATAAAATTAGGAAAACAAAATATAATAGAGTTTATATTATTGGTGATTTACTTGAGGAGACCAAAAGCAAATAACTTCACTTTGGATTGAGGAGAGATGCAGGGAGGGTAAACAAAGGTAGAAAGTTAAAGAGAAGGAGGCAGAGAGTTGGGGGGAGGAGAGAAAATTCCTTGAGTACCACCCAGGTATTGGACACATGAATGAATACTTCATTCATGCTTTGTCCTTTAATCCTCATAATAGGGCTATTAATAGATTATTTTTTCATGGAATTCTGGTCAAGATGGTGGAGGAGGTAAACATTATGTTCAGCCCCGTCTACGACTACATCAAAATTACAACTGAAGTATGGGGCAATCATCATTGAAAACCCTCTTTGGTTTAGATCTGGCTGAACCAAAGTCCTAACACTAAGGATATATAGAAGAAGCCAAGTCCAGACTGGTAGGAGGGGCAGAGACACAAAATACACGGGTCCCACGTGTGGTCGTTACTAATCAGGAGTGATATCAGCTGCAGAAGTCCCCCTGAGGAGCAAGGAGTCCCAGCCCCACAGCAGGTCCCCAGCCAAGGGTTCTGGTGCTGTGAAGAGAAGTCTCCATAACTCCTGGCTGTGAAAACAAGCCAGGATGGTGGATGAGGGTATTGTAACTGAGTGAGACAGAGGGCTACTAGAGTCCTCGTGTTCTTAAAGGTTCCATGCATGAACTTACTCACTGACAGACTCACTGCTTTGAGGTGCAGTGCTGGGGCAGTAGCTTGAAAAGTGGCAGGGACAAAAAGAGAGGAACTGAATTGCCTGGTTTCAGAGTGAGGACTGGAGGGGCAGCTTTGTCCCAGACAAAGCTTCTTTAGTTGAGACTTCCCCACATCTAGGCTGCGGGTGACATATTTGAGTCTCCACCAACCTGGCTAAAACTGTTTGTCCTGCCCTGGTGATTCCCTGAGACCTTGAACCAGTTTAGGGTACTCCCAAGCTGCCTTCAGTAGTTTTTCCATATGAAAGGTCTGTTTGGCTTATGCTATGACTTTCCTAAAAATCCAGCAACTGGCCTCTGTGTGCCCCATAGCTCTTGCTAGGCAGCCTTAGTCCCATAAATAGTGGCAGCAGGTCTTAGTTCATGGCTTAGCCTCTCCCAGACACCCCCAAGCCCAGCAGAAGTTATAAATATCTGCATATTACTTTATAGCTCCTACCAGGTGGCCCCTGCTAGGGCAAAGACATGGGTTGGATTTGGCCTGCACCAAAGCCCCTCCTAAGAGGTCCTACAATAAATACAACCAGTGGCTAGCTTAAGACCACACCATAGCACCACTCTACCACCTCCACAAATGACACACCCAAAAGGCAAACTCAGCAGGCATCAGAGCCTCGATAAAGTAAATCCTAATCTGTGGGGCCTACCTCTGCACAACAGCTCCTCTGCTATAGTCAGGATCAGTCCTCATTGCCAATCAGCTTGACAGCTAATCCTTCCCACTGAAGTGCTAAGAGCAACCAAGGTTCAGATACAACAGGAGGGCAGACACAACCCACACAAGGGACATACCTGGAGCACCCAGCTCAGGCGACCAGAGAGACTGTGCCTCTGGGCCCCACATGACATCTACTACATTAGGCCACTCTACCAAGACTGGGAGATGTAGCAGCTCTACTTAATACATAGAAACAAACCAAGGGAGGCTGTAAAAGAAAGAGACAAAGAATCATGCCCCAAATGAAAGAACAGAACAAAATTCCAGAAAAAGAACTAAACAAAATGGAGATAAGTAATCTACCACTTGCAGAGTTCAAAACACTGGTTGTATGGATGCTCAGTAATCTCAATGAGAATTTTATCAAAGTGATAAAACATATAAATAGAGATAGGAAACATAAAAGAACTAGTCAAAAATTAATACAATAACTCAAGTGAAGAACATATTAGAAAGAATCAATAGATTAGATGAAGCAGAAGATCTAATCAGCAATTTGGGAGACAAGGTAGCAGAAAACACCTAATCAGAGCAGCAAGAAGAAAAAAATCTCTCCCCCCAAATAACAGTAGTTTAAGGGGCCTTTGGGATAACATCAATCATACCAACATTTGCATCATGTAGGTACCACCAGGAGGAGAGAGAGAGCAGGAAATTGGAAACCTATTTGAAAAACTGATAAGAAAAACCTGGAGTTCAAATTCACAGAGGGCAATAAGCAACTGAGGCTGATGAGTAGCTGCTGTCTACTCTAGATGGGGCATGCTCCCCCTAATTCTCTACTGGGCAATCCACTCATATTTGCCCCTGGTTGCCTCCTGTTTAGTCTTGTAAGCATTTGAGTTTCTGTGCTTCCCTTGGGATATAAATATAACACTCTATTTTGTTCTAAACCTTATATAAATTCCTTATGGACATAACCTCAGGTTGGTGGGCACTGGGAAATTAAGGAATGGAATGCTTCACTTTGGTCAGTAACAAGAGAACAAAATGAGAATTCAGCAAAGAAAGAAACTAGAGATGACCAGCGTCTGCTCCCACCTCGCCCTTCCTGTATACTGGGAAATAAACGGGGCTCCCTGAGTTCCTTGAAATGGAGACTCTAGATTATTTTCCTTTAAATACAATGAAAGTTCTGAAAATCAGAGGGAACACAGATATCCAAGAGTCTGACAAAGTAGTTACAATAGTTAAAACATTCTATTTCAAACCTCAAACAGGAGGGGCCTTCTTTAATTTCAGACTTTGTCTAAATAATTTTTGTTCTCCAATCTTAACAGCAAGTAATTTGTCTGAAATAATTTCTGTTGACATGGCAAATGTAAGCAGCAATAATTCCTACTATCTGAATATGTTAAGGTCAATACAAAATATGGTAGACTCACATCTAATGAGAAAATTAGATTCTAAAGTAAGGACATGAAAAAATCACATACATTTAAAATTATCCTTGAAAAGTTCCTTCGCTGCCTTTAAATCATCATGATGGGGTTCTTTGCATTAAATTTGTAGCCTCATACCCTCGGGATATGGATGACAAGAGCAATAAAGGTATCCCTTCTGACTCCCTCAACCACTCCTGCCCTTCCAAGTGCAAGTACGCAGGATAACAAATTGAGTGTCTGTCAGTGTCACTCCACTATATACTTAATAGCTTACTTTTGAGAATTCTATGGTAGTGTGACTTTTGGTAATATTTCATTTTATTAAAAATATGTTTTTATTAATTTTAGAGAGAGAGGAAAGGAGAGGGAGAGAGAGAAACATTGATCAGCTGCCTCCTGCACGCCTCCCACTGGGGAATGAGTCCACAACCCGGGCATGCACCTTGACTGTGAATCACCCACCCTGGCGATCTCTTGGTGCATGGGTGGAAGCTCACCCACTGAGCCACAGTGGACGGGCTATTTTTGGTACTATTTTACAAGCTCATTGTTTTGGGTAACCATGAACATTTTTAGGCTGCCTACACATTAGTACATGTCTCCTCACAGCTTGTAAGATACCAGTAATTCTCCTGCCTTTAAAACAAACTAGGCAGCTGTTTTCCCACACTTTTAAAGTGGTGAGTAAAGGATGCAGAAAGGCTTGTAGTTGTTAAAGTTTTATGACTAAAAGAGATTAAGATTGACCTGATTCTAAGATCTTTAATTTCCTCTTATATTTTCTTCTCTCGAATACTTTCATTTTTCTCCTTATAATTTATACACACTTCTTATCTATAACCTTGTTAACATTTAACAAATCATGAAAATATCTATACAATTCAGCTAAGACACTATTGTTTTCTTTAGGATCCTGAAACAAAACTTTATAAAGGATTTATAAATATTTTGAATAGAGCTAAAATCAACACATCTGTTTTTTGTTTAGTGACAACTTTTAAGGTGTGGTTGGGGATAGGATTCATCCATCTTTGGGTTCACTCAACTTTGTCAAACTGGAGTTGAAACATCAACCTGTCTGTGTTTCTATAAAACTGTTGCAATGTCAGCATGACTCTGGGAAAAGGTTTGTTTTCTTTTTCTTTTCCCAGATTATAATTTACTACTGCTGGTCCAACAAAGATTGAATGATATTATAAAATATATGTTTGGAGTGCATTTCTGTTGAAAGGAAAGCCTGGGATAGAATCAACCCTAAATAAACTTAAGTTAAAATATTTTATTCTCAAGGGTATGACAAATTTAAAGTGTGCTAATAGTGTGGCTGAATTACTGTACAGAAAAATAATCTGAATAAACAGATGATTTTCATTCGTCACACTAATATATGAAACCTGCAGTAGTGAACACTGAATGCATAGTCCCAAGGAATATCACAATGAACTGACCAGGTTGTTCCTGTTCATTTGGAAGGGTCATGTAAAGTGCTAAAGCCCTGATAACTCAATGAAGAACTTAGCCACCTGCTCACTGAGTACTTGCAAACTTTTATCCCTGCAAAAATGTCTTTTTAAAATGATTATATTTTCATTTCAGGCCATAAAACATCAAATATGGATGTACACTGCATCTCAGAATAAGTTTAGAAAAAGTTCAGCTTATACATTATGGTGCTGATGAAAGTACTTGAGCTAAAAAGAAGCTATACTAACATATACAGAGTGGAGCAAAAGTAGATTTACAGTTGTGACTATGCAAAACATAGGGTTTATTCTTGTATTAGAGGCCCCTCTGTGCACTGGAGTGGGGGTACCTCACCCCAGCCTGCCCCCTCTCACAGTCAGGGAGCCCTCAGGGGCGGGAGGCGACCCGGCAATCAGGGGAAGGTGATGCCCCATTCACACTTCTGCTGCTGCCACTGTTGGCAGCAAACACCTTGGCCTGCCCTGGTTACCTGAGACTCAGGTGGCCCTGGGTGGCTGCGGGGCTGAGGGACTGTGGGTCTCCGGAGGCTGGTATGCAGAGTGGCCAGGACCACCTGGGGGTAGGCCCAGCCTTGCTGTGTACCTGCTGCCCTGGTGGGGCCGAGAGGACTGGACGCTGCCATCTCGTGGCTGTGAGTGCTGCCATCTTTGAGGGCATGGCAGTCATTTAGCATATTTCCTCCTTATTGGCTCTAGGCGCCGCCATCTTTGTGACATTGTGAGGGTCAATTAGTGTATTCTCTCTTTATTAAATAGGATTATTATTTATTAATTACTAGAGGCCCAGTGCACGAATTCATGCACCAGTGGTATCCCTCGGCCTGGCCTGCGGGATCAGGCCCAAACCGGCTCTCCAACATCTCCCAAGAAGTCCAGCTTGCAAGAGGGTGCAGTCTAGGCTGAGGGACCCCCACCAGTGCACTATCGGGGCCAGGGAGGGATGCAGGAGTTTGGCCAGCTGGGGAGGATGACAGTAGGGCTGCCGGGCGTGTCTGGCCTGTCTCACTCAGTCCCAATCAGCTGAACGCCAGCAGCAAGCTCACCTATCAGATGGAACATCTTCCCCCTGGTGGTCAGTGCATGTCATAGCTAGTGGTTGAGTGGTCTTAGCATATCATTAGCATATTACACTTTGATTGATTGAACAACTGACCAGATGACAGGACACTTAGCATATTAGGCTTTCAATATATAGGATTGTACTATTCCCCATATGAACAACTGTAAACTTACTTTTGCCCCACCCTGTATTCACCTATATATAATTATGCATTATAGGTAGAAACTGCAACTATAATCCATTCTCTTTACATTTAACTCCAAATGGGCAATTTGTTAGGCTCCATTGAAAGTACAAAATGATAACACTCAGTGTTCTTAGACCCTTAGGTATCTACTAGTATACTGCCATGTATAATTAAAGCAGTGTGTCTGCATTGAACCTTATATTCATGAGTACTTTTGGATTTTAATCAGAATCGTGGGCATTGCGATGCATTTTCTTTATTGCAGCTCATGGCCACATATTTTATGTAACTATTGTGCCATTCATTTTGCTAATATATTTTTTTAATGACAGGGAGTTATGACAAAATAAAAACAGTTGATAGTTGATTATTAAGTAAAACAAGTCAAAATGCATTGTCCCCCTGTGCAGGGGTAATGTTAAGTCACATGCACTGACTGGGAAAGGCTTTCTTAGCTAGGGCATTTGTTTCCATTCGATTCTGAACATCTTGGATATTGCTATGAGTGATAGAGTGGTATTAGAAGTGTGCTATAGTGCTAACAAATCAACCTTGGAGGGCTCCGAGTTGCCTATTGAGGTAATCATTTGAAATTTATTTATACAGTGGGGCCTTGACTTACGAGTGTCCGACTAGAGTTTTTTGAGATACCAGCTGTCTCTCGGCTGATTTTTTGCATTGAGTTGATAGAGTCATTTGAGTTAACGAGCTCCTTAACGAGATCCTTAACGAGCTCGGTCTTGGAACGAATTAAACTCATAAGTCAAGGTCTCTCTCTCTTTGATTTCACTTGGAGAGCTGGGAAATCCTTCTATTCTGCTAAGCTCCTGTATTGTGTAGGTTTTACTTCCTCTCTCTCTCTCTCTCTCTCTCTCTCTCTCTCTCTCTCTCCCTCCCTCTCTCACACACACACACACACATACACACACACACGCACACACACACTTCACATATACTTACTCACACAGTATTTCCTTTTACATTATAAAGATATCCTTCCAAATTGTTTTACTATTGTTATAGAGTTTAGCTTACAAATCTGAGTGTATTATTTTACAATGGTGAAGAGGACGCTTCTGTTAAAACCATTAAAATGAAATGTGTGAGCAGACATTTCTTTGGGCAACAGGAAATGAACCAGTTTGTGATTGGTTTTGAAGTTTATATCATTTCCAGGGCTAAGGAGACTCTTTGATGAGTAGAAACTGATTTGACTGTAGGTTTCCTTGTCAATTTCTCACATTCATGATTTATGAAGCTTTATTCTGACAGCAGAATATTAACTCACTCTGAGCCTGGATTGCTTTCCCACAGTGCTCCCTCCATGGCTCTGTACCAGCAATTGTTGTAGCGGGAGAGTGAGAGTGGGTTTGCTTCCTGGTGGTTGGCTCCGTCCCCCATGAGAGTGAGGAATCTGATATGGGGAAGGCTGGCCAGGAGGGAAGTCTTTCTCATTATTTCAGTAGTCAATGGCAAATTTTAGTAGAGACTTTTATCCATGTGAAGATGAGGGGGATTTTGTTTGCCTTATCCGTCTAAGATGGAAAGGCTAAGCGGTTTGACGATCATTTCCTTGCTAATTAAGATTTAGGGTAAAATCATTTCCCCTTTTATGAAGGCCAGTGGGAACATGTATGGCAGGACATTTTTAACTCAAAGCCCAGTAAAAGATGTAGTACCGAAATACTTTCCAACATTGGGGGCATTTGACGGTCACTAAACAAACACGGGAACATTATCTTGATTTCAAATGGAAATGCCCGAGAAGGTAGAATTTTTTAGCCCTGAATAATGTGACATTATTCCCACATTTGGGAAGATTACAAAGGGCTCAGGCTCACCAGGAGCTAGGAATGTCTATGAAGAAAAAATACATTGTTTATGAAGAATAGTTTTCACACTCTTTATGATTTCTGGGAGGTTTGTTTTAATGAATTTGACATCAGTTTATAAGGACCATGCACAGAATAAGTAAGTAAACAGGATTTTGGTTTTGTTTGAAAGATTTATAATGTAGATTGTCATCTTTGGGTCTCTTCCATTCCCCTGTTGGACAATATAAAGAGTTGTGGATTGGGGCCTAACAAAAAGGGACTAATTATTGATACAAGAAAATTACTGGGTACAGATCATTACCTCATATGTAACATACATATTTTCCTATCTAAGCCTCTCTACTAGAGGGAGGGTGGGTAAAGAAATGGCCCTTTATAGGAACCTTGGCACTTAATCTGAAGAAATTAGTTTCAACTACATGATCTTTTAGATATGCCATATTATCTTAACTTTTTTGGACAATTTTGAAATTTTCTTATATCTCTCAGTTGGCTTTAAATTAAAAGTAATAACTTATTACAAGGAAGAAAATCATTTTTTATTTGTTTCATTGACTTATTACAATTATTCAATAGGTTGTGTAGCATATATCTGTATAAACGTATAGTTATGCATACCTATAATCTGTGGTCTTTAACAAAATATATTTTTTTCATGTGAGAAAGTTGGATTTGTTTATTTAGTACAGATTTTATTTTAAAAGCAATGTCAAGGCATTAGAAGGTCTTAAGAAGTGTTATCCCATCAGTCACATGTTAAATAAAAAAATGAGTTGAATATGGATTAGGATAGAGAAATAAAAATACCAGTGAGGAGGCTATTGCTTAAATCTAAGTAAGAAAAGTTGTGGCCTGGACTAAAGAGGTATATTCCAGCTGGAGAGAGATGAGCAAATTATATTCTCAATATGAAGCCAATTTGATTTGCTGCTAAGCAATGTGGGATGTGAGGGAGAGATGAGTCATAGATGATTCTCTGGATTTTAATCTAAGTAACTTTCTAGGTAGAGGTGCCATTTACTGAGATGGGAAAGACTAGGAAGAAATGGTTTATGGGTTGGAGAAAAAGAAACTTGTTTTGGCTATGTTATATTGAGGTGCCTATTTATATTTAATGATAATCATCATGTAGCCCCTAGATATGTAAGTCTAGACCTCAGTGCAGAGTGTGCAAATTAATAAAGATTGGAGTTAAGAGGGCCTGTGACAGGTGCACTTATGCCTCCCAGTCATGGTGGGTTGCCTTTAACAGGAAGAGACATGCTTTGCATCTTCAAAAAGACGTTTCCTATTCTCCTTCCCAGACAACATCCTCCTCAGGAAGAGACTGTCACAACCTAGTCAATGAAAAGCCAGCACACTTCGAACCCCCAGTTCTCTCCCCTGGACTCTTTATTTATAACAGCCTTTCCCATCTTTCCCTTTCCTCTATAAAGGACATTCCTCTCCTTTGCTTCTCAGACTTGCATATTGTTTTGCAATAGCTTGTGTGTCCCGAATTGCAATTCCCTGATATTCCTGAATTAATTCATTCTTTTGCTGGTAAAATAACCTTTTTAAGACCAACAAGAGGCAGGGACCTGAGATATGAATTTACTTCTACCTTCACATTTTATTTAAAGTCATGCTAGTGGGTGGGTTATGTGCAAATAGAGAAGAGAAATAATATAAGACTCAGCTCGTAGCCACTGTAATATTTTAGTTGGGAAAAGAGTCAACAAGCAAGGCAGAAAGCACAGTTAAGGTGCCAGGAAATAAAGCAAGAGAGCGTGGCTTCCCAGAAGCTAAGAGACAAGCTCTGAAGAAGCAAGTAACAATCAACAGTGAAAATGCTGTTTGACGAAGTGGATCATGTGAGAGATGTGAGGATGTAAAAAGCACTTATCTGACTTTGCAAATGGCGGTTATCGTTAACAGGAGAGATTATTGGCATTGTAGGAATTTCACTCTGTGCGAGGTAGGTTCAAGAAAAATGTGAGAGAGGAGAAATATGATAAGTACTGGCAACAAATTTAGAGAAGAAAAGGAACAGACTAATGAGGCAGTAAAGGAAAAGGAATATGTTCCAAATGACGGATTTCTGCGATGAGAGATAATTCAGCGTGTTTGTCTGTTTATGGGTATGAGCCAATAGAGAAGAGGAAATGATGAGGAGGGGGTGATTTTAGGAGCGAAGCCACTGCATAGGTGAATAATTGGTGCTGGGACTGTGGAGGAATTCTGATCATTTCTGTTTTCTTAATTTATTAACTAATTAAAAAGTGAGACCATCAGGCTAAAGGGAGAAAGCAGGGGTGTTGTTTTGGGGAGAAAGGAATGAAATAGTCTTGTCAGATAAAGAGAAATTGAGTTAATAGAAAAATGTATCGATGGTAAAGCTGTTAGGTATGGTAGTAGGTCTCGGCACTTGAGAATTCAAGGTTCAAGCTTTGACGGCTCTTAGGATGTATGAGAGCAGCAATTTGCAACCTTTTCATCTCATGGCACACATAAACTAATTACTACAATTCTGCAGAACACTAAAAATACATTTTTTGCTGATCTGACAAAAAATAGGTATAATTTTGATCCATTCATACTGGACAGCTAATATTGTGCTGGCTGTTGTCACTCTTTTAATTTGACAGTCTAAGGGAAAAGAGGTCCGTGCTCCTGACTAAATAGTCAGGTACTGCATGTTTGAAAAGTTCTTGTGACGCACTGGTTGAAAATCGCTGTTAGATGATATTTGTCATTTTGCAAAGAGATGAATTTTAGTTACATTAAAAAAGGGCGTGAAAATGTATCACCTGGGTAGAAAATAAAGCTTCATAATAATTATGTTATTAAGGAGATTCAAAAAGAAAAACTAACAATAAAATCAAACTTTTTTTCTTTTCATATTACCCCTAAAAATAAATTATAGTGTTGAGGTTGAAAGTGAAGCAAATATCAAGGAGTCTAAAAGAGTGATGGTTCTTATCCAGACAGCAGAAGTTTTAGGTAATTAAAGAGTGAAATGTCTATTTTAGTGGAGACTTGGACCAGTGATATGAGCAAACATACGCCCACTCTTTGTGGAAACAAGATAAAGTATGCCTGGAATGTTCTCGTCAATGCTCCAACTACTCACATGAGGATAGTCTCAGGAAACATGCGGTTGACTAAGATGAGAATTGAGACAAAACCAAGAGCCTAGGCAAATATTTCTAGTTAGTGGAGTCACAAAGGCCTTGGAATGTATCCCTCACTACATTCAGGGTGTATTTCACCCTCTGGCCCACAGTTTTCATGCTCCTCCTCCTTCTGGTTATATTATGGGCTTGTAAATAAATCCTAGTGATAATCACTAAGTTACTCTCTCAGCACCATTCTGAATAAGTATAAAAGTAATTGTTTTCCTTCTACATTATTGAATGTACTTAAATATAGCAGCTTGCATTTGTTTCATGCTTTCCTTTAAAAATCACTTTCAAATTTGTCATATTATCCTCAAATCAATCCTATAAAGTAATTATTATTATTATTATTACTATTATTATTAATGGAGTTTTAAAGATTTATTGATACAACTGTGCTCATATACTTGGGGAAGAGGAAAAGATAATACTAGAAACCAAGTTTTCAGACTCCAAAATTGCCCCACTGGTTACCATCACATGCAGCCATGCAATATAATAATGATCATAAACCTTGCACTTTTAATTATGCTTTTCTCAGCTAAGTACTATGCTTAATTGTAATATTTACCTGTTTAAAATCTAATTTCTTTTGTGTGTGGCAAAATAATTATTTGTAATTGGGGAAATCTCCAAAAATAATAAATGATAAATAAATAAAAATAAACTCGGAGAGGGAAGCCCTTACAAATCATCCAGCCTAAATACCACTGTTACGTATTGCAAAACTGAGTCCCAGGAAAATTGACTTGCTTAAGGTCATTCAACTGGTTAATAGAATTACAGCTGGGATTATATTTCTTAACAGCTATCTCAATGTGTTTTCCATTGTGTTACATTGTCTATAGAAACTGAACAACAAAACAACCAAATATGAGAGCTTGAAAGGACTCTAGAGATTGAGTCCAACCCTCTCATTTTATGGAGGAAATAGAGATCCAGAAAATTAAACTGTTTTTGCAATGCTATGTAGTGAGTGTAATAGGAAGTTACCAGTAGTATGGGACTGCGCCTGCCTCAGGTTTCAACTGAGATACCATAAGGAAAAGTATCAGATAGCAGAGAGTGTGTGTGGACAGCCCAGTCTCTATATGCTGAGTTTTAAAGGAAATTGCACACATACAGACACACAAAACCCCAAAACATGACTCTTTCACCCCTCTGCCAAATTAAGAACATAAAAGGATATCAAGCAATGGATGCATACAACAGGGGGTGAGGGTGAGGACAGGATTGTTGAGGTGTGGTGACAATGGGAGGATAAGGACACATTTGTAATACCTTAATCAATAAAGAAAAAAATAATAATCTATATAATAAAGAGGTAATATGCATATTGACCATCACTCCAACACACAAGATGGCCGCCCCCATATGGACTAAAGATGGCCACCACAAGATGGGCAACAGGGGAGAGCAGTTGTGGGCGATCAGGCTTGCAGGGGAGGGCATTTGGGAGGGACCAGGCCTGCAGGGGAGGACAGTTGGGGGTGACCAGGCTGGCAAGGGAAGGAAGTTAGGGGTGACTGGGCCGGCAGGGGAGGGCAGTTAGGGGCAATCAGGCCAGCAGGGGAGCAGTTAGGCATCGATCAGGCTGGCAGGGGAGTGGTTAGGCATCGATCAGGCTGGCAGGCAGGCAAGCGGTTGGGATCCAGGAGTCCTGGATTGTGAGAGGGATGTCCCAGATTGGAGAGGGTGCAGGCTGGGCTGAGGGACACACACACATCCAACCCCCACCCCTGTGCATGAATTTTGTGCACTGGGCCTCTAGTAATAATAATAATAAAATATATCTGAGTCAGTGGAAAGAGGGAGGGATTGGGAAGATTTCTTTGGATAAGGCTGGTGCTTTGCTTTGAGTTCCCAAACGTTAGGGGAAATGGTGGACATTCTAATTTCTAAGCCCAAGCCCAATGAGTGAGTCTTTGAGAGAACCATTTGATGTGCCACCTCTGTTTTTGGTGGGACAGTCAGAAGAACAGTGCACTGGGATTGCTTGAACTGTCAGGGTTTGCACAGAATATACAACCATTTCTTGTGGGTCAGATGTGGGCCATTTAAAATGAAAGAGCCCATATGAGACTTGCGGGCCCTGTCCTGTTCCACAGTGCCCTCCTCAAGAGGCAAGGAGACCACACCACTACCTAGAACAGAGTCTTGGTCCTTAGGGTTAAGGGCCCTTTAGAAAACAGGAGACTAGGAAGGAAACTGCAGAGGCCAAGAGAAAAAGTTGACTTTTACCATCCCTCAGTGCCAGAGAGGACAGTCAACATGCGATGGCACCATCTACTCTCTTCATTAGCTGCAAATGGTGAGTGATGCAAGCTCTTAACCAGGACAAATGGAGGGCAGAGCAACGACTGTGGGCTTCCAGCCTTAAGCACATCTGGGTTGGGGAAGAGAAGAAGATTTAGTGACAGGCCAAGGTCAGAATTTTTCAATATATGTTCTACATATGTAAGTGAAGCTGTTTTTTACACGCATTGTGAGATGTTGTGTTACCTAGGAGTACGTGGGAACAAAAGCCCTGGAGTTGTTGGAATTTTCTTCAGGGGTAGGGAAGCTTGCAACCAGAGGGAGATGGAGTTAAAATTGCATTTTGTTCATAGTCCATAGGCCCAGCACACTGGTTACAAGAATAATCTCACAGTCTCATCTAGGACATCTCCCACTGCACCCTGCTGTCTCAAAATTAAAGGTGTAACAGTTGAAAGAAGAACAAATTTATTTGGTTTCTATGTCCATCTGCTAGAGAAAATTAAGAAAATATCTTGAAAATTTTTTAAAAAAACCTCATTTCCTAGTGGATGTCCAGTGATGCCTGGTGATCAAAAGAACGGATGAAATAAGCACTGCCATCAACGGGAGGCACGAGACGGGGTGTCCCTACCACCAGACAGGCATGAACCGCTGCAGACACCGGTGCAAATCAGGAGGAAATCTAATGACTGAGACACCCAGGGGAGAAAAACACAAACACCGCGCTATGTGCCAAGACTCACCACCAGGCCCGGGCTGCTGGTGCTCAGGACCCAGCAGTGAGATGTAAACATGGGTCAGCTGAGCTATTTTACTTGGGCCAAGTTACGTACACAGTGTGTGACCATGCTTTCAGGCAGGAAAATAGCACGTGGAGCTTGCTGGCCTGCTTTTAAGGACATGCAATACATCTTGTTCTTTCCACCACGAAGGGACCAACAGGGGCAGCAGAGCCTTGCTGTTCCCCACCACAGTTGGCTCTTGCATATGCTCAATGCCATCATCCCTGCCTTATACTCCCACAGCGGAACTGCAGGCACCAGTTACCTTCTAGAGGTAACGTACAAGTACAGCATTTCCGCCAACCTGGAGGACTTGGGGACCGAAATGAGTGACAATTAGCAAAGGTACAAGTGTTTCTGAACCGTCTGTCTCGAACACTGTGGGAGAATCTGGTTATGGGTGCAGGCTTTTGTTTTTAGGCTCAAACCAATATCCTGATAACACAGGCAACATTAATGCTACACCCTCAGAGCCATGGTGTCTCTGAATGGTAAAACTGGACAGAAACATGTAGAAAAGACATGACAAGAAATCATCAAGAGGCAGCCAGCCATATTGTTGGAATTGCAGTAAAGTATATTAAAAGGGAAACTTTTCTTAATCACACATGGAAAGTTTCTAGATCACACACGGATGCTTGATGTTATCGCACAAGATCTGAAGTCTAGGAATAAAGGGGAGCCCAAAGAATAGTTAGATATAAAATTATTAATTTTAAATTTTGTTGGAATTCTCCAATCGTATGGATTATCTGTGAAAAGTAATATTTTTGTTTTCTTGATTAGCCACACTGTTTCAAGCACGCCCTTAGTTAATATACACACAGATAGCTCCTCTTATCACACTGCAAGCCATGTTACATTTTGTCATATTACATCATCCAGTACCATAAGGAATACATGATGAACAAAATGTGGATATACACAATGCTATTTAAATTTTCTTCTCAATCCTCTGATGTGGGAGCTTACAAAAATGGCCACAGTTCTTTACCTGTTCCTGTACACAGGACCTTGGCAATATGACGTAGGGCATCTATTTCCCTGTTTCTTAAATTTGAGCTGACTGCATGAGTGGCCATATAATGCATAGTAGGTCATGTTGTGCCTCCTCTGAACCTGGGCTTCAGAGGTTTCCCAGGTCTCCTCACTGTCCTTGAACTCTACGACTAAGGTAGCCTGTTGAAGGATTAGAGACATATGGCATGATCGTTTGTATCACCCTGATTAAAATTATGCCCACTGGCACTCATCTAAGTAAGCCCATCCTAGATTAGCGAGTACCCAACCCAGCAGCTAACTGAGAGCATAAGTGAGCCCAATGCAGATCAGATGATTAATTACCCTCCTGACCCACAGAATTGTGAACCAAAAAAGTTATTGGGTTATTGGGTAGCAGTAATTAATTGATATGCC
The DNA here is from genome assembly GCF_000327345.1 of Myotis davidii. Taxonomy (NCBI): domain Eukaryota; kingdom Metazoa; phylum Chordata; class Mammalia; order Chiroptera; family Vespertilionidae; genus Myotis; species Myotis davidii. The sequence goes on from NW_006293550.1 coordinate 1,156,030, forward strand.
TGGTTATATCATTTATGGGGTTCTTTTGTTTTTGTCATTCTGACAGGTTTACATTCCATGGCTGGATCACTTGCCTCAAGTCTTACAAACGGAAGAGACTACAGCTAATGGGGAGACTGTCTCTGTATGTCATTGCTCTGATTCACTATTACGTTGGGAAATCTCTGCCCATAAATGTTATTATTTTCATAAACACAAGAGAGAAAGGGAAGAGTAGAAAAGGATTCTTCAGGTACAGGCTGTGATCTGAGAACTGATTACTCCCCAGGTTTTATTCCATGAACTGAATGTCCTAAAGTAGACAACTCTCCCAGGCTAGCACATGGGAGCTACTTCAAATGCGGGGATATAATGTAACAGTATCTCTCTTTAAGAAGGTGCCCATAAGATCCCGCCATGAGACCCCTGCTCACCTCATCGTTCATCACTGCCCCCTCAGCATTTCTGTGATCCTGAGCACTTCCTTCTGCTTCCTGCTTCCATGCTTTGTGAATCTTTTCCTTTCCGCCTGAACTATATTCTCTTCATGCGTTCTCCAAATGAGTACCTTTTCAACTTTTGAAACTCAACTCAAGTACTTCCTTTTCTACAGAGTTCTTCTCGACTGCAGCCCTCCACACTATTCTCTAAGTAGATTTCTCTATTTCAGCAACATTGTGTGTGTGTGTGTGTGTGTGTGTATGTGCGTACACGTGTAATATTTTATTGTTGCCTTTATGGGGCAGTTTTGACAGCTTTTATTACTAGATTTTCACCTATTTGAAGGGAAGAGCCATTATTCATAAATTATCATACCAAATTATCATACCAAATTTCAAGCTGAGTGCCTGCCATTTATGATATTCAATGAGTTCTATTGAAAAAGGTGTAAATGAATATTATTATATTGCCTAACACTTGCTTTTTAGAAGAAATGCTTAAGAAATCAGTCTGAAGAGATGATTTTCCAAGTTTTGTGGGTTTAAATGCATATTATTTCATTATGATTTGTTATTTAATATCTCCATAATGGGAGGACAAACTCTCATGAGTGGCAATATTTTATAGTACCTACAGGGAGTATATTTTCCTCTTTAGTCAGAGCTTTGTGTTTTAAGCTAATAATAAAACAGAAGATTATTTACATTGATGATTCATGCTTTTTTCACTTAGAATTTTTATTAATGGAGTGAAATTTGCTATATAAGAAAGTGTGAGCAATATGCAAGCAACGCATAGCATTATGAACACATATAAAACTAATAAGTAGGCATAAATAATAATACTTTTCTACATTATTTATATAGGAAAAATAAGTTCTTTAAAAAGAAAACTGAATCAGGAAAAAATACACCATATGGCTTATATCAGCAAGTGAGAAAGTCACTTGACCAGATTTAAATTCTCCTAATTTTAGTTTTTTTAAATATAAAAAAAGGTCAATAATATATAATTTTACTCTTTCGGGAATTGTAAATCATAATGAGAAAAATAGAGTAAGCATTTTGATCACTAAGAAATAGCAAGCAACTCATATAGGGGACATATATGTAGCCATCTTGATATAAATAATATATTTTAACCTGAAAATTAATGTGCAATGTATTGAGCTGACTTGGTGACATTAATATTTCAGGATATCTCAAAGCCTATCATGAATTTGTTCCATGTAATAAAAGCTGATTCATTCTTACTTGGTGGCAAACTTGAGGAATATGCCAATGTCTTAAATAGAGAACAAAGGAAATGACCTAAATATTTTAGGAATAAAAACCTGCTTATGAAAAACAAAACAAAACACACACACACACACACACACACACACACACACACACACACATGCCAAAACAAATTTGTGTCTGAATTATTTAGGATGGCTTTCAGCATGGGTCAGATTCCCTGAATACATTTTCATCTCCTACTACATTCATATTAATACATATATCAACGTGTAGGATTGGCCAAAGGGAAGCCCGGGAGTGAGGGGGCGGTAGAATGGAAGGTAGGGCTACTGGAGAAGCCATGCCATTCTTCCCCCCTTCTCCCAGCTTCCACAGACAGGATTTCCTGCAATATCTACACTATCTTATGGCTCTATTTGGAACAATTCAACTGTACTCTTGAAAATACCATTACCTGCCTGATGGGTCAGTGGGTGTGAAATCACCAATGAGAGCTTAAAATAATTACCCCCCCCACCCCCAAATTCACTGGGATCAAATGAAAAACAAATGGCCTCTCCTCTCCACTGTTCTTTAAGCTGATAATAATCCCATCTGCATTTGATTTGCCTGTTACAAGTTTCAATATGTAAAACAAGTTTACTCTGTGTTCTTCCAAGATAAGGAATATTCTCTTACACTTTCAGCATGTAGGGAATACATACTTTATCTCTTTCTGATTGAAGTGAAAAAAACAAACACTCTATCAGAGCAGTACACTCTTAAATTATAAATATTGCAGTGCAACAAGCAGTAATTATCATGCATGGAAAGGTGATATATTTTGAGGTTAAAAATAACAAGATGTTAGAAATGATTACAATGAAAATAATGGCATAACAATGATTTAGACTTTGATACTTCAAGTAAACTTTTTACTTATATGAATTCTATAAAGAAGGAAGAAAGATACTGTCATCAGATCCTTTAGGAGCCTTCATTAACTATGATACCAAGAAATAAATGAAGATCCAATAAGTACTGAGAAAAGGTTAACTTTCCATATGGTTGATTAAAACAAGCAATATGGGAAGTTCTGGAAAATTCTTAGATAATTTGTGGCTTTTGCAACATACATAATAAATGGCATATAAATAAGTGTAATTGCATTTAAGCAAAAATTAATTATAATGTCTGCTAAGTTACTTTAAAGAAGAGCATTTCTTATTCAATTCCTAATAGTCCACAAGCCCTTGAATTTTGCTTTTTAACTATATCCAAAAGAGACTCTTCCTGACTAAAACATTTTGCCTTCTTTCTCAAAATGGCACTTTTCAGAGGATGAAAATTGTTCTCAAGTCCTGCTGACAATTCAGTATTGTGAGTTGACACTTAATCTGCAAAACAGCAATACTAGTGATTATCAAAGAGGATCATCTCCAATTCAGTGTCACACAATACTTATCAGTAGATCAACAGAGAGAAAGATTATTCATAATGTGTTGCCTTATGTCTCTTGTCATTTTATCTCTAGATATTCATCATCCTATATAGCAGCCAGTAGCCACATGTGGCTATTGAACACTTAAAATGTGAAAAGTTCAAGTTGAAATATAATCTAGGTATTAAATACTCCCCAGGTTTCAAATGCTTAGTAGCAATAAAAAATATAAAACACCTTACCAATAATTTTTATATTGATCAATTACAAGTTGAAATGACAGTATTTTAGACAGATTAGATTAAATAAAATATGCTAAAATTACTTTCACATGTTTTAATGTGGCAACCGTAAAATTTAAAATATGAGCCTTTGCCCTAACCGGTTTGGCTCAGTGGATAGAGCATCGGCCTGTGGACTGAAAGGGCCCAGGTTCGATTCCGGTCAAGGGCATGTACCTTGGTTGCGGGCACATCCCCAGTAGAAGGTGTGTAGGAGGCAGCTGATCGATGTTTCTCTCATAGATGTTTCTAACTCTCTATCCCTCTCCCTTCCTCTCTGTAAGAAAAATAAATAAATAAAATAAAATAAAATAAGAGCCTTGAATATGTGGCTCACATGATATTTCTGTTGGGTGTCATTATTCTAGAACAGATTCTTTAGCAGTGGTTTTTAACCTTCCTAATGCTGTGACCCTTAAATACAGTTCCTCATGTTGTGGTGACCCCCAACCATAATATTATTTTCGTTGCTACTTCATAACTGTATTTTTGCTACTGTTATGAATCATAATGTAAATATCTGATATGCAGAGTGTATTTTCATTGTTTGCAACCCACAGGTTAAGAACCGCTGCAGTGTCAGATATCTAAACTCAAATAACAATTACATATACAGTGAGTTCATATTCCTGTTAATTCTTTCCATGGCCGACAGGTCAAGATTCCTGCTCAAGAACTCTTCCAATCAACTTTTGAATTAAATAAAAACCAAATGCAATGCTTGCATTATTTCGCTATCCTAACTCAACACCTCAAATTTGCTTTTGTGAACTGCATTTGGAGGTAATACCATAGGCATCGGTTTCAGAATGATATCAGAAATGTTCCAAGTTCTTTACTGGATTTACCAAGGGTATTGTTAAGATGCTGCTCATTGCATCATGATACTCCAGAGGCATACTACTTTTCACATTACAGACACATTCCTGAAAAGTTATGGGGAAATAATCTTGTAAATGTAAGTATGTTTTCACTTGACCAGCTAATATATAAAGGTAACCTCTAATAAATCCTTTAGTAAATGAAATGATAAAATTAATTACTTTGTTGTTCATTATTTGACCAAGACCTTAATTTAACCTTTAGAAAAAAAATAGGGTAATTCCCAAATACCAAAAATGCAACATGCTAATTGAAATAAAAGAGTGAACCTGAATTTATTCCTCATCTAATTCCTTTCTGATGACTAACTGCTTCTACAACTCTGTTCAAGCCAAAACGCTGAAACAAAGTCCTCAGGTTTCATTGGTTTCTATTTCTTCTTCCATAGAAATAGCAGATTGTACTCAATGATTTTTGAAGTCCCTCTTATCTCTAATGTTCTGTGACATTTTCTTTTCTTTTTTTAAATTTAAATTCTTTTGCTCTCACAAAAGGATCTAGGTGTCAGCCCCCAAAGGTCCTGCGAGATCTAGCTGTCCCTCGCTCACACACACACACCATCTTCCACACACTCCCATTTCGCTCCCTCACCCACTCACACTCTCTACCTCACTGCCATCCTCCTGGCTGCCATCTTGGAAAACCCGACATTTTCTTCTTAATCCATATGTTTGTTATATGAAATTTTCTTAAAACAGAATATATAACAGTTGCTACTGTTTGTGATTCAAGACTAAAGTGTACTCATAAGTATACTTTCTCTGTTGCATTACAGTAATTATGCTAATATTTTTCATAATTAATAAGCAATTGGTTTTGCATTTTATTTATTTTGAATATTGGCACTTGAAAAATGTCCATAGAATTAGCAGAATCTATTCAAGGCTTAAAAGTGAGGAATCTGAAGCAGTTGGTGATTAAACTCTACTTCATTCACTTCTATTTTTTGTTCTCTTTTTTCTTTCTTCTCCATTAATCAATTCTGAATCTCCTCAAGAAATTTATTTAAAATTGTAGAGGCATAGAAGCATTTGACTTCTATTCTACAGTATTTGGCTGCTTTCAAAAGAGGAGCAAGTAAAATCTTTTTAATAGTACAATGGTCATTATAAGATATTATGTTTAAAAGCTTTTAAAACATGCTCTGTCTGAAAAAAATACATCTACCACTGAGTTCTCTGTGGGAGAGTGAAGAGAACACAAGTAGTAGTGTCTTTTGTTTGTCTTAAATCACAAAGCATTTACTTACAGTCTCATTACCTTAATTGAAGTGTAGTAAATTCTGAAATTGCCAGGGTGTTGGGAGTGGTGGTGGTGATGATGGTGGTGGTGATGGTAGTAGTGATGATTGCAATTCCTCTAGTTTCACAAATACGTCAAGGTTTACCTGGTTATGGCGAGACTGTCCCTGTCTTGTGGCCTAAGGATTTCAGCATAGAGTTGTATACAGGATGCAGGGACAATGACAGCCCTTTTAAATAAGGAAGCATGCCTATGAGGACTTCTCAGAGCCAGTGATGAAACATGAGTATATTTTTTACATTTGACCTTTTAAAGATAAATTAAACTTTGGTAGCTATTTACTTTTTTCGGGATTTTTGTTAATTGAGGAAGGTGAATTTAGCATAAAGAACTTTTCAAGAATACTAGTATTTGAGAGTCTTCACGTGCAGTTGAGAATGGTCTGATTACTTATGCCATGGAGTTATTACAAGTCCAGAATCAAGAACACACTGGCTAATAGAAGCATCGGTTGTGGTGTGCCATGAGGAGCAATCATAAAACTCTTAAACTGTAACTGCTTTTCTGGCCGTTAGTGAAAAGTATCATCTTAAATGTGATTCATGTTAGCAATGGACTTCAGCCTGTTCTCTAACCTGAGAGGATCTCCCAATACCTGTCAAGAGTCAGGCAAAATGTATGATACTTTTGCACAATCAATAGGTCAGTAAAATTGCATTGCCCTTGTGACTAAAGAGACAGAACAACATTTCTTGCTTTTGGACCGGCACAGGAAATACAGAAACACCAGTCTGTGGTTTCACTGAGCATTCCAGCATGTTGAAAGTAACCTCATTTGCATGTTTGAGAAAACCAAGCCACACTGCTTTTGCTAATAGCAATTGGCAAATGATATGGTGAATGACCTGGGGATTCAATGTAGTTTTGCATCAATCATTTCATAAATCATACAGCTGTTACATATTGCTTTTCTTCCAGGGAAATGGATGGGGAGAAACAACTTTGCGTAGCAACGTTTTCCCCTGATGACTTCTTAAATGTATTTGTTTCAATAGCTCTTGAAACCACAGTAACATGATTTTCTTCTTAGCAATACCAAAAGAGTAGTCTAAAAGCAGTTTCAAATGTGATTCCCTGATCCATTTTTCCTCCCAACATCATAGTATCTTTCTTGGATATAATCTTCTGGTTTGGGAAGGAGAACACTGGAATATATCAACAGTAAAGAACAATTCTTATTGTAACTAATAGATTGTATTGAGGTAGGGTGGAATTATTCTTTCCTGAGCCTGCACATTCTAAATCTAATCCATGTGATTGCAGTGGATTGAAGTGGTAAGAAGTGCAGTATATGAAAATGGCAAACAGCCTATATATTATGCATTTAGGAAATGTTCAGGTATTCTTTCTTCCAATGAATTCTATTCCCAATGTTAAGATTCTGAATTTTATAAGGAGATAC
>NW_006293550.1:1163014-1164076 GCF_000327345.1 Myotis davidii
GATATAATGAGTGCTATAGATCTTATTAACATTTATTCATGGCTGTTTATACCCCAAATACCAGAGAACGTGTATGTAAATATGCATAACCCATGGACACAGACAATAGGGTGGTGAAGGCCTGGGGTTGGGGGTGGGAAGTGGGCAGGAGTGGGTTAGAAGAGGTCAATGGGGGTGGGTAAGGGGGACATATGTAATACTTTTAACAATAAAGATGAAAAGTTCTAAAAGATATACCTGTGTTATAATAAAATTGATCATTAGCAGCAACAGTTAATTGTTAAAATACTTACCAATAATTGGAGGAATATGTATGTCGCCACAAAGGTGGTTTTATCTTCATTGAAGTTAAAGGTCTTTGTCTATGACTTTATTTATAAGACTTTGCAGGTAAATGAAAGGTAGTATTAATTTGGATTTAAGTGTCTATTTCATGATATTAGGTTTCCAAATTAAATAATCATTGTAAACATACATTTACTAGCATAGAATATTTTAGCATGTGATCCAGATAGTCCATTGCAACATTTCTATACTAACCAATTTATGACAAGGAATATACATGCAAGGATCAAAGGAGACTTGATAGTAGAATTATGTGATATATCAAACTCTGTGCTAAACATCATTTAATTAGGGAGATAGAAGCATATCTATGAAAAATAAATTGTTCTTAATCTAAGGTCACTTATTTAGACTACAGAGGAAACACATGTTAAACATTTGAAACACTGTTGATACAGCTTTTATAATATTTCTCATTATCTTTTAAAATAGGGATCTTTAAATATATCTGCACACAAAATCTGAATAATGCATCAACATTTAATTTTGAAAACCTAAAAGAATATATATCAGTTAAAAAATAAACTCTTAAAATTTTATATAGAAGCAAAAGATTATGTTAAGCCCTAACCGGTTTAGCTCAGTGGATGGAGCATCGGCCTGCGGACTGAAGGGTCCCAGGTTCGATTCTGGTCAAGGGCATGTACCTTGGTTGCGGGCACATCCCCAGCAGGAGATGTGCAGGAGGCAGCTGATCGATGTTTCTCTCTCATCGAT
>NW_006293550.1:1164827-1165485 GCF_000327345.1 Myotis davidii
GGTTTCCTCCGTCACTGAGGCAAGCAAGCCTCATGTTAGTTTCAAGCTGCCTGGCTGCCGGTGGCCATCTTGGCTGACAGTTAATTTGCATATCTCGCTGATTAGCCAATGAAAAGGGTAGCGGTTGTACGCCAATTACCATGTTTCTCTTTTATTAGTGTAGATTCCTAGTAATAAGATCATTTGTTCAATACATTTTTTAAAAGCTTTCATAAAACAATTACTAAAACTAGCATGAAAGTTTATCAAAAATTATGTTTTATTTTTTGAGAGAATTGTTATTTTGAGACATTGAACAGCAATTATATAGACACAATATACTTTACATGACAATTGATTCCCTTTTCATACCATCAAGACATATCCACCATCCCCTTCTGTCAGTTTGTTGTGTGTTCCCTACTGCTATTGGTTGCTATTGTTGTTTCTTGTTACACTTCCTTTATTTTGGAGTCTATACTCATTCTTTTGATTAAATAAGACAAGATTTTAGCTTTCTATTATCATGCAAACTTACCCATTATAGCACTTGAGGGTTATTGTATTAATGGCTGCCGGGAGCTGGTCCATCCTTGCTGTTTCAAGGGACCTGGCATATATGGCATACTGTTCTTAATATGTTTGCTCACCTTCTTGGCGCCGTGTTTTAACCAAGGTC
>NW_006293550.1:1165682-1181229 GCF_000327345.1 Myotis davidii
CCATCTTAGTCATCATTAGATTTTCTTGTTACCTTATATTTGGACCACAACACTCACCCCAGCTTACAATAATTTATCATCATCTTTTTAGGCTCCAATCAGCTATTGAATTATAGCAGAAATATCTTCCTCATACACAGTTTCAATGCATCATTTCCCAACTCAAAAAACTGCTTCTTTCCACCAAGTGTTTAACATAAGGATTGTCATAAATTTTTCTCTTTATATTTTAATGTGGTCAGTTACATTGATTTATTTTTGAAAATTGAACAAATCTTGCTCTCTTGTAATGAATCTCATTTTATTTGGATTTATTATCTTTCTCATGAATTGTTGGATTTTCTTTGCTGACATTTTGCCTCTATATTCCTAACTGATATGGTTTAATTGATTTTCTTTTAATGTCCTTTTAGAGTCTTTTTTCCTTTTTTTTTTTTTTTTTTTTGCCTCATGAAACAAGTTGGGAAGTATTATTTCCCCTCAGTTTTTCTAAAGGGTTTAGGTAAGATGTTTGTGTAATATTAGTATTCTCTCTTTAAATGTTTGATAGATTACACAAGTGATGCCATCTGGTGCTAAAGCTTTCTTTCAGGGAATATTTTTAATTAGTTATGATAACTTATTTCCTCAAGGAACTTGGCCATTTTATATATATTGTTAAATTTATAGGCATAAAAATTTTTCATAATATTTTCTATTATTTATTTTTTTTTAAATCCTCACCCAAGGATATTTTCCCATTGATTCTTAGGGAGAGTGGAAGACAGAGGGAAAGACAGAAAGAGATATTGATGTGAGAGAAACACATCGATTAGTTGCTTCCTGCATGAGCCCCAACGAAGGCTGGGGCTAGGTAGGAACCTGCAACCAAGGTATGTGCTGTGCCCTTGACTGGAACCAAACCCCAAACATTGAGTCCGCAGGCCCATGCTCTATTCCCTGAGCCAAACCAACTAGGGCTCTTATTCTTTTAATGTCTTTAAGATTTGTAATGATGTCTCTTCCAATAGTATTAAGAGTGGCAAATTGTGTACATTTTCCTTTTTTAAATGAATATATCTAGAGATTTATCAACTGAATTGTTTTCAAAAAAACAATTTTTGATGTGATTTTCTCTTGTGTGTTTTTAATTTTGTTCTTTTTTCTCTGTTAGTTTTGTTTTATACGTTTCTTCTAGTTCTTTTGAGTTTAATTTGCTTTTTAAAACAAACAAACAAACGAACAAACAAACAAACAGATCATTAAGGTAAAAGCTTAAGTCACTGGTTCTGTTGCTGGAGAAATTAATGGGCCAGATTTCCCAGGCATGAGTGGGATTGGGGTTTCGGGTTACTGCTGAAATGAGCGTTTTCAGAAGCCCCCACCAGAGAATGAGATGTAGGAGAAGACTTTATTTGTGTGAAGTTTCATTCCTGTGTCCAAAGTCCCATTCCTGTGTCCAAGTTAACCTGGTCCTGAAAGAGAGGCAGCTGTGGGTTCAGCAAAGCTGAAAGGAGGGCCAGTGTCCAGAGCTGTTCCATGTTGCAGCCCAGTTCACTAAAGTCCATTAGTGCATTGTGCCAGTCACATGGGCGCAGTGGAGAGCCAGGAACCCCTAGCGCCCCAGGGAGTGAGGCTCCTTTGTTAACAAGTTTAGATATTCAGGTTTCGTGCCCTTGCACTGGCCATGCCTATTTTGGCCACTGACTCACTCACAAGTGTTACTGATGGGCAACCTTCCCACTTAACTTAGACCTCATTGGGCACGCAGCTCAACTGCCTTTGTCTAGTCCCTTCCTCCACTGATCTGTGGGGCACAGACTTGGAGAGTGTTACATTAGCAAAGCTGTGTAAATGGCATGCCTATGTCATCTAGTCTTCCCTTTACTCCTTTTCTGTCTAATAATAAGCAGGTTATTACCACAGCATCGATTTTAAAACTTTATTCTTTCTTTTTTATATATATATTTTATTGATTTTTTACAGAGAGGAAGGGAGAGAGATAGTTAGAAACATCGATGAGAGAGAAACATCGATCAGCTGCCTCCTGCACATCTCCTACTGGGGATGTGCCCTCAACCCAGGTACATGCCCTTGACCAGAATCGAACCTGGGACCTTTCAGTCCGCAGGCTGATGCTCTATCCATTGAGCCAAACCGGTTTCGGCACATTATTCTTTCTTGATACTGAATTTGAAGTTATAATTTTTCTGTTAAGTGTTGCTTTTGTGGCCTTCTACCATTATTGGTATGTTTTGTTTATTTTACTGTTCCCTTGTGCTTTATTCTTTAATATATATACCAATACATATACCAGTTTTAAAGCTTATTTAGTATTCCCCTAAGTCATAGTCCATCATTTAATTTCCACAGGTGAATCATACACAAATGCCTTCTAAAATTAATAATAAGGGTTTTTCCCTTAATATTCCTGTGTCTTCTACACAGATTTTTTATTTCCCTTAAATCAAATGTAATTTCCCATAGACTGAAGGCTCAACTAAAGACTTGTCAAGAATCCTGTGGAAACTTGGTTAGAAAGTCAACTTGTTTTATATGCACCATAAAAGGTAACCAGTCCTAAAGTACTTCTTTGACTTTCCTACTACTCTGGGATCACCACAAGAACCTCATGAACAAAAGATTGGAGAAATTACTATGGTTAATGGGCTATTCCAGAAATTCTAAGAAATAATTCTCTTGAGAGAATTAGAGTCACAAAAAGAGAAAGTATCACATTTCTTTAGCATTAAGTATCACAGAGATGGGTCCAAATAAGCAATTTGTAGATTTAGTGAGGAGTGAAGCTTTATGTTCTCTTTGCTTTACGTTATCCCACCCTTCTTTTTTAGATTTGTCTCATCACTAAAATTACTATTGTTTCTGTCATATTATAGAAATCATGAATCATTAATTCTGATACCCTGGAAATATTTTCTTGGACAAGATAACTATATAAATAAATACATTTACTTAACCTCTCTAAGCTTCAATCACCTTTCCTTTGTAAAAGGGAGAATAATTCCTATTGCATGAGACTTTTATGAAGATTGAATGAGAAAACATATGTAAAACATCTAGCAATGTGTTTAGGCCATAGTAACTATTTAATACATAATATCTTTCTCGCCTGTCCCATTTAAGTTATTCTTTAGTCATATGGGTCCTATTAACATTTCTACCTTCCATTTTGGTAGACTAAATGATGCCAAAGTAACTTCTAAAGTTTATGGTTTTGAACTAATTTTATTTAATTAATTATTTTTTCCTAAGTCCTGAAGATACAATGCCATTTTTCTTTCTAACAAGTTCTCTTACTTTACTCAGAAATCCCTGAGCAAAAACCCATTGGGAAGCTTATTTTTAAAAAGTAAATGTACAAATTCAATGTTTCATTCTTTTGCTGCCATTCTCCAATCTCACAAACACATCTGTTTTGCCTTTGCCTCAGTGGGATCTCTGCAGGAGTCTACCTCTTGACATGATTATCCCAGCAATCTCATTTTTAGTTCTACCCTGGCAGCTCCCTCTTGAAATGCTTTAAGATATTTTACAGATTTTTCTCTTAGTGACTCTTGAGAGACTACTTCTGGTTGGGGGAGCGGGGGCTGGTAAGATTCCTGAGTTAAATCATCTGCTGAAGTGTCACGCTGATCTCTATGTTCAGCCTTATTCTTAAATGAATGATGTATGTTCTGTGGCTTCTGTGTGAGGGAAGGTGCAAACATGAATCTTCCTTCTAAAGAGAACTCAGCAATCAGTCCTAACTCTCGGCAGTTTATCTGGTGGCACCCTTAGCTCTAAGGCATTAGCTAATGTGTTATGGCCATAGGTGCCTTTTTAGACCACGATGAGATGGCATTTTTCCTTTATGTCTGAGAATTCCACAAGAGAAGGTATTCTTTCTCCATTGGGACATTTTTCTCCAGAAACCAAGAATTTCTGACTCATAGTTGTTTTACCATCTGCAAGCTTCACCTTCTCTATCGCACACTAGAAGCCCGGTGCACGGATTCATGTATGGGTGGGGCCCCTCAGCCTGGCCTTCACCCTCTCACAATCCGGAACTCCTCAGGGGATGTCGGTCTGCCAGGGTTCAGTCCAATCCCCAGGCATCAGGCCAAAACCCGGCAGTTCGACATCCCCCTGAGGGAAGTAGCAGTCCTGACGTGGCAGGTGGCCGGGGAGGAGGCCCCGATGAGGCTGGACGCAACTCTGCTACAGCTCATCCCGGCCCTGCTGCGCCTGCTGCCACCACCACTGCTCAGTAGCATTGCCACGGAGGCGGGAGAGGCTCCCTCCACTGCAGCTGTGCTCGCCAGCTGTGAGCCCGGCTTCTGACTGAGCGGTGGTCCCACAGTGAAAGTGCACTGACCACAGGGGGCAGATCCTGCAGTGAGCGTCTACCCTCTGGTGGTCAGTGTGCGTCATAGCAACCGGTTGGCCTGTCGTTCTGGTCGATCTGGTCATTCCGGTCATTCTGGCCATTTGGTCATAACAGTCACTAGGATAATATATATATAATATATGCATTATATATATTATCCTAGATGACATGTGACATCCCCACTTCAGAACAGCTTCATCACATTTTATCCTGTACCTCTGTAATGTCAGTCAAAGTGACAGTCATTCACTTTGATAATCCTACTGAATTATAAATTTCATATAGCCTGTGATTTTGTCTTTGAGCCTATCATTTTCTTAGAGTCAACAAACTTACAAACCTATATTCTGCTTTGTTTTAGCACTTTTCTCTACTGTTTACTTTTAGCTTTTGCCATAGTTAAGATTTTCATCATGGCATAATTGGATATGTGTAACTACTTCCTAATTCTTTTCCCATGATTCTTATTTTTTCCTTCTCTAATCCATCCTCTACACTGTCAAAACCATTCCTTATAAAATAATTATAGCTTATTACACTATTCTCCTTTTTAAAAATCTTTGAGTAAAGGATCTGATTATTTTTTTAAAATATATTTTTATTGACTTCAAAGAGACAGAGAGAGGGAGAGAAACATCAATGATGAGAGAGAATCATTGATTGGCTGCCTCCTGCACGCCCCCCACTGGGGACTGGGCCTGCAACCGGGGAATGTGCCTTTGACTGGAATTGAACCCAGAACCCTTCACTCCACATGTCGACGCTCTATCCACTGAGCCAAACCAGCTAGGGCAGGACCTGATTCTTAAATGTGCTATAAAGTTCTCCTTGCAATTGGTTCTTACATGTCTTATGAATTTTATCTTTTGCCACTTTCAAAAACGTACCTATAGTCCAGCCATTCTTCAAAAATCATAATGTTATTTCAGATTCTACAACTTCACATATTGTGCCAACTGCCTCTGGAATGCCAGTATTACTAATCTCAGATTCTTCCTTCAGGTTAATATACAAATACTAACTCTCCAAACATCATGCACATCCCTCCTCTCACAGAGTTCTTATATTTACTGTATTTTGGAAGCTTTTTCTGCACTGTCTATTAACAAGCTGAATAACAACTTGCATTTATGCTTCTCTTCAGTTTAGAGAAAGTACCTTGGGAAAAACATCTTTAAAAGATGACATCAATATTTTTGTCCCCAGGGCATGGCACATATTTTGCTATATTACAAATATTTATTGAATTAATGATTGGAGAAAAGAGTTTAATAGGAATAAAAAAATGCAGTACACTATTATATGAAGTTACAATGTATTTTTAGAAACAGATTAAAAACAGCAAAATAGGACTCTGGGAGTAAAACAAGGAGCAAATACATAGAGAGGGTGAAAAACAAAACCTAAGGGGACTAAATGAGTGGGAATTTATGGAGCATAACAAAAATAGAGAGGGGTTTACTGTTTTGTATATATTTGTCTAAGCTCATGCATGACCTTTAGGATTTAAATCTAGCTCTCTTCCAATGGTGCCTGTCTCCTTAGGGAAAATGTAATTTGTGTAATCAGATAGTTACTTTGCGAGGTCTCTTCTGACATCCTGTATAATATGCAAATTGATCAAACGGTGGAACAACGGGTCAGTCTCTCCCACCTTTGCGGCAGCTCTAAGGATGTCCGACTACTGGCTTAGGCCAGCTCCCCTGAGACTTTTATTATGTAACCATCAGTTGGACATCCCCCAAGGGCTTCCGGACTGCGAAAGGGCACAGCCTGGGCTGAGGGACCCCCCTGACTGCACAAATTTCATGCACCAGGCCTCTTCTTAAATAATTAACAGAAAATGTGTGAAATCCTATATAATAAAAGGCTAATATGAAAATTGTCCCCTCGACCAGGAGTTCGAATGGGAGTTCAACCGGGAGTTTGACCAGGGGGTGGGGCCGGCCAGCCAACGGCCCGTGGCCCCTTCCCCAGGCCGGCCCCCCCACCCCCAATCAGAGGTGGGGCTGGCTGGCCTACCACCTGCCGCCCCTCCCCCAGCCAGCCTGGCCCAATCAGCCCCAATCGGGATGGGTCCGCCGGACCCCACCCGTGCACAAATTCAATAAAAGGGTAGGTTTACTCTTCTAGGATCATGTTTCAGTTGGCCAAGGTTTAGATTATTCAAGCAATATGGTACTTTGCCCTGCATGAAGGGATGAAGCCTGCAAAGAGTGGAGAGAAAAACAGAGTTAAGAAGGGGTGGAGAAAAGAAGAAGAAAAAGAGCAACAAAGTTCACATTTGTGGTGGAAAAGAGTACTGAGCATAGAGTTAGGAGCCCTGAGTTGGGTCCTGAAATTGCCAGTCTCTAGTCGTAGGTCCTTGGGCCAATCATTTAATCTCTTCAGTTCTTATCAGTAAAACTAAGACATTGATACTTTACATTTGAAAATTTTAGCATACTCTATAAATACAAGTATTTTTCTACAATTTTGACCACAATAAGGTTATGCTTTATTTTTAAAAAGTTGAAAAGAACACAGCAAATGTATAATGCTTAGAAAATAAAAATACTTAGATCCCTCTTGCTTTGGACAATTTTGTATTTTTATAGAAAGCAACACAATTTTATTCATAATACTAAAGTAAAATGAGTGAATGCTTGGGCTTTCCCTCTAGTTAGAAATTACTTTAATTTCTCTTTGGTTTTATGCTTTCCCACAGGCAGTTTAGAATGTCACATACACTTAGAGCAGATACATTGCACAGTGAAATTGTGCAAAACGTTCATGACAATCCTCATCTGAGACATAAACACTTCTTGTTTCCTGCTCATGTTTTCAATAAGGCCATATTATTTCAAGCAAAATTCTCATATGTGACTGAACACATGCTCTGGAAAACAACATATAATAGAGTCATTTCCTTTTGTTGCATGAAAGAGAAAAAAGGCATCCCAAGTGTTTATTTAACTGATGGTTTTGAGAAGAGAGCTAATTATCATTGAACCTGTATCTACTAATTCTTACTACTAATTCTTTCCCAAGCTCTCTTTGCTACCAGATCTTCCTGCCATTTTTTCCATTTAAGATATCCAAGGTGCCTACTCTTTTTCCAATAATGATTTCCTTTTTCAATATTCCTTTCAAGTTCTTATTTTTCTTGTCTTCATTGAGGGAGAGAAGGCACAAAGCAGGAACTTGATTTGGCAAGACATACTCAGGAAAGGAAAAACAACATCATCAAATTAATTGAGTAATATCCCAAGCCTGAGTATTTTTCCCTCTCATGGTCCCTCATATACAACGAGGTCTGAAAACATTCATCACCTCTTTGGACAGATTTATACCTGTTCACAGAGGAATAACTTTTCGAACATGTCAACGAGAAAGATATATTATTTAGTTTCAATATATATTACTCAGAAGCTTAATTTTAAAATGTTTGTTTATTATCACAAAATTAATGAGCAATATAAGCATTCTTTAAAGGCCAATAGCTTCGGGTGTCTAGATCAGTAAAGTGCACATATTAACTGGTAAGAGTCTAAATTCCTTTTGGACAGGGACCGTTTTTATTCTTCTGGGTATCCCCAAGTCCCAAGCATTCATCGGACAAGTTTGATATATGTACATTGAATTAAAGTTAACTATCTCCTAACTCAAGAGAAATACGTGAATCACAGAACTAGTCCCTACTTTTAGTAAAAAAAAGGCAGTGTTGTGAGGGGAAGAAAGATTAAAAATGTTAGACTATTACTGCCCTCTTTAAAGCATAATTGATAGGTGATTCTTTAGATTAGAGGTCAATAAAGTAATATAAGTCTAACAAACAGGTTAATATGTATTCCCATTTCTGTTGCTCCTTTTCATTCTTCCTTGGGGGTTTTGATAGAATCAAAGGCACGAACATCACAATAGCTGCAGTCGTTGACTTATGGAATTTTGTTACATATTGCTATATGACAGAGCTGGGCCAACACAGCAAAGTCTCTGCTGTCTCCACTATCTTTTTAGTATAACCAAAAGTAATACCTAGTTGTGGAATAGCTCCTTAACTGTTTATTTTTGCTTTCCTCTTTAAATAACTTTATTGACCACAGGACCATAAACTACTATCCATGAAGTTACCATCATTTGGGAATGATGCTAATTCTTGCTTTGGTGCCATTTGGGATATTGCCACGGGTATACATTTCAGTCAGTAATACATTTTGCAGTTAATGTCATTTCAATACATAACCCATACAAATGAACTGGAATTATGTAATATTGCTTGGAAGTTTTAAACAGATGGCAAAACGCTGTGACAAAACACTTTTTAATTGAATACAGAAAATTTCTCTTTGGGTGAATGATGTGTATGTCACAGTTGGGTTTCAGTGCGATTTCACCGGAGTCCAGCCAGAAAAAGGGCGCGCAGTTCTGTGAATGATACTCACGGAGCGTGCCGAGCTTTTGTGCCTCTTTAGAAATCCCTACCCCCTTCACACCGCAGCTGGTGCTTGTTTCCACCAGTGAGTTTTAAATAATTCAGTGAAAGTCTTGAGAAACAGGGAATGTTTTGCATAATTTTGAAGCTTGATTACTATTTGCACCAAATGTTTCTGATCAGCAAGATTGCCTCAATGGAAATCGTGAAGGTTCCCTTTGAACTGATATTCAACCCCAAGTCATTATCCTAAAAACTTGAGAAGAATCATTTCAATATCGTTTTGCATTTGATATTGAAAAATTATAAAGGCAGATCGGAATATAATGGGAGAAAGAATCCAATTTGGCGAGCTTTGTTTTTGTGGCAGTTATATTAAAATTTACTATTTGTTTTTCTTATGGTTTTGTTCATTTATTTGTGGGACTATCTCTTTACTTTACCCCAACAATTATTATTAATAATAAGGCCTCTATCATTATTCAAGAAGTTATAAGCATGCACCTCATTTGAATGTTCCTTTTAAACATTTTTATTTCTAATTAAACAGAACCCAATTCTTCAAACACTATTATAGGCAAATGAAACAAGACGCGTAAAAGATATAGAGGAGTAGTTAGTTTAGAGATAGATGATTTCTAATATGAAAAATAATTACACTTTGAGCATATTGACTAAGAGGGCAGCTCAAGTCCGGACATAAAATGAAAATGCATCGCAGACAGCCCCGGCCACGTGGCTCGGTTGGTTGGAGCATCGTCCTGTACACCAAAAGGTGGCAGGTTCGAGCCTTGGTTGGGGCACATGTGGAGGCAACCTACCGATGTTTCTCTCTCAATTTAAGAAAATGCATCAAAGAAATTGGAAAGTTAGGTTAGAGAAGAAATAATATACGCATCTTCCTTAAAACATTAGAATTGGAGGATGGACTAACTCTATGTCTTATGCACTGGGTCCAAGAAGAATGGAACTAGGTTTGAGGATATTAGGAAGACATTCCTAGTTCTACTCATAGGCATTATCAATCAGAAAGGATATAGCATTCATGAGTGAGGGCAGATTTCTTGGGTCTGCCTTCTGTCTTTCAAATGGATGTGCTAGTAGTCAGCAAGCCTTGCAGGTGAGTAAACTTCCAGGTCTGAGGAACTCTGAACAAATAGTTTTCCTCACATGGGCTGGAAAGGTAGGTCTTCACATGTGGAAAAAACTATGCAATACAAATGAATAATTCTGCTATTCAGGAAGTCCTGTCAAAAAGGCCTACATATCCCCCGGGGATTTTAAAGTCCTGAAATTCTCAATTCACTATACTTATGCAATCCTTCTGATTTCTCTGAAAGAAATTTTATGCCACCACCCATTATCTCTGCTACTTTATAATATCTAGAAACTGTCTATTTATTCTACATGAGGGCTTTTCTAACAAAGGCAAGGTGATGGCCTGTATACCACTTTTTGTCAGCATATGCTTTATTAGATATATCAAATATGAATTTGCTAGTTTGCATGATATAACATGAAGGGAGAAGGAATCTTTGTTTTATTCAATGATTGATCCCAAGCAATACTTGAATAGAGTAGGAACTCAATAAATATTTGTTGAATAAAAAAAATGAAATGGAGCTCTAACATATACAGGTAGATATAATAAACCATATTATAATATGATTTTTCAACAATAAGAGGACTTTGGCTTTTTAATGAAAGCAAAGAAAATGATTTTCTGTTAATGGTAACAATTCTTCAGTTACTGTGTTGTCATTTAGATATGCAACATCTAGGTCATCTGAAGTCTTATTAAAGCATTATGAAATTGGAGTTTAATTATACCACTATTCTATTTGTGGCTACTTTGCATCCCATTTGTGGTAACCAACTATTTACAATGGCTTTGGATCCTGGATTCAGAGATTGCTTCTTCTACGTTTTAGGAATGTTTTTAACCCACCTATTTGCTTCTGGAAATAACAGTGTGGTGAGTGGATGAGTGACCCCATGATGAGTGCCATAAAATGATTTCTGTGATTCAATTAACTGTGTTTAATAAGCATAAGTATGACCCAGTAAAGTAGTGACTAGAAAGCAATTAGAATAGTCCAGAGGCCCTCCCCCCCAGCTTCTTCATCTTTATAGGAAGCACAAAGAATATAAGTAATGAACTAATTTCATGTCTGCTCTATGCTGTGGGGACATGTGCTGGACACTAGGATACCAGAATTTTAGCCAAATTCTCATTATTCCCCCTCTCTACCAGATGGTGAATATATAGTTGTACTAGGAACAAAAACAAAGTGAAAAAAATTATCACTTGGAGAAAGCCTTTTATTTAGCATACCACATGGTAACTCTTCTTAAAAGAAATTATATGAAAATCTAATTTCTATCTACTTATTTCAAATCACATCTGAAAGTAAATGCTGATTATGAATAATCTGAGCAAATAAATATACATTAAAACGGGTTGAAGTAAAACAACTAGAAATAATAATAACAATATTTGTTTATAAGTGTATGATATAAATATTTACATATGTTATACATATATAGGTCAGCACACTAGCAACTTTTAATCAATTTGTAGACTGATGAAAAGAGCCTGGAATGGACCATGGAGCAATCTAGGGAGGAAAAGAGCTGTACATTCTGATTCCAGGTCTCTCATCAACTAACTGACTTAAAGCAAATATCAAATTACCTGATATTTTATACTTTTGTTTATAAGATCTTTGGAAATAACACTTCCCTTGAATTGGAATACAAATGGAATGAGACATGTGGATGCTTTTGAAAATGCATATGCAGTCAAGAGTGTTATAGATGATAAAAACAGTGAATGACAAAGAGAAAAAAAAAGAAGTAAAAATTCTAAGGACATAAAAATTCTATTGTCTTCAATACTATGGTTTCTAATTTGCTTAGAATATATGTGTGTGGTTTTTTTCCTACTCATCAAGACCTTGGAGTTAATCAATCATAGTTTTCAGGAATTTTTAAGAAATGCCCTTTTAGAGAAGGCGTAATGCTTTGAATTTAGTGTCTTTTATAGTTTAAGTTTAAATGACATGGCTTTACAAATAAAGCCAACGTGTCTCAGACAACCCTATGTAGAAAATAAAGCTTTTAGTGATTAAAAAAAAAGTTAGTTCCCTAAAATAATCAAGACTGTCTGCAATAAACTACACAACAAATCCAAAGTCATTAAAATGAGTTTTAATAATTCAATTGCATTTTATTATCAAGGAAAGTCAATATTGTACAATCATAATATTTCAATCAGTAGAAGAAGCAAAATTACCCTAAATGATAATCTCATTAGTGTCTATGAGGCAGTCAATAAAAGAGAAGCTCTTCTTTTTAAACGTACATTCAGCTTCCTGTTCCTGATTGTCCAATTAAGAAACTTGCATCGTAATTCAAGTGAAGTGATCAATAAACTTGTCAGATGTAAAGCAGATAATCAACTGTAGCAGATTCTTGCACTTATTAAAACTACAATGCCAAAATATGCCAATATTTGCAGGGATGATTAGAAGAGCTTACCAGATCTGATTTCTTTGTAAACATTGTTCTTAAAGTATTTCATTGCTATTTGCCTCCTGGATGCATATAGGGACAAACAGCTGTTTGAAGTTCATTTGTTGTTTTAACATAAAGAAAATTCAAACCTGTAAAGAATTTTTGTGTTTATTTGAGCCAAACTGTCGACAATTGCCGGCAAGCAGAATCTCAACATATTGGGATAGTGCTCTGGAGAATGGCATCCTGGCACCTTGTTTTGTACATTACAATCAGAGGAGGAGGGGTAAGTGGGTTACATGAAACCCATTAGCGATAG
Organism: Myotis davidii; assembly: GCF_000327345.1. Lineage (NCBI taxonomy): Eukaryota > Metazoa > Chordata > Mammalia > Chiroptera > Vespertilionidae > Myotis > Myotis davidii. Next base: position 1,178,298 of record NW_006293550.1, read on the forward strand.
AGTAGAGAGGTGGGAGGAAGCGAAGCGGGGACACCTCTGGGATTGGATAAAAGGTGTAATGATAGTCACTGTGCTTCTTTTACTTAGGTGGGTGTAGGAGAGTTAATAGTCAATGATTAACATAATAATAATAATAAGGTAACAATAACAATGGAGGAATTTGTGGTATCTGTCCTGATGCCCAGGGCATTTGGTTGTGCCCTGAGGAGCCCAGAAAAAAGGGAAGTTACAAGTTACCCTAACATTTCAAAGATGTGTTATCATAGATGTAAAAAGACAATAGGCCCAGTTAAGGTAAAGATTGACCTTGTCAGGGAAGATACTGGTCTAGGATGTGACTGCCTGCCATAACTGCTTTTAGTTAAAGTTTTAATTTCAGAACATCCTCTGTGATTACTTTAGGTCTCTGAGTTTGTGCCGAGGCTGACCGGCAGACCTGAACTCTGGACGGATGATTACTCTAACACACGTTTCTGTGGAAGGGAGGGCCAAGGCACTACTTGGTTATCGCCGGACATAAAATGAAAATGCATCAAAGAAATGTTTGCCTGCCTCCTTTGCGTTCATTGTCATAACAGCTTGAACTAAAATTAATCTCTAGATACAATCAGCAGGGTAAGTATCCTTGAGAAAGTATATGCTTCTACCAGGTCGGGTCTTTAAAGACTAAACAGATATTTTAGCAAAACACCCCGTGGATGGAACTCATTTGGAAAAGTCAAGGCAGGGGCAGCCACTTTCGGTAAGGCCCCCTCAGAGGCCCCGCGGCCTTTCAGAGAATCCTCCTTACAACCAAGTCCCGAGCTTCCCCACAAGTTTGCAAAACTGCCAGGCAGGCCTTCCCTGAGCTAGTCAAGTTAGCATGTGGCCCCTTTCACCTGTAGTTGAAAGAGAAAAATGCCATACTGAATGAGTTTTATTGAGCATTCACTGAATAGATTGCTCTGGATATTCAGATGCTATTCCCTTATATAGGTGAAAGCACACACCTACTAGTATATTAGCAAAGCATTACAAATTAAATTCTGTAGGTTGCTTCCTGATGTAGAGGACCAAGAAATTCCAGACTCAGACTACACATAATTTGAAGCTCAGAGGCAGCAGGCTCCGTCTATGTCATGGTTTGGATCTGCCACCATATAGTATGGGCTTTACCCTGATGCTGGTTCTGTTCATGGCTGATAGTTACCTGCCAGTGGCAATTTAAACTCTGTATATTCTTTGTTGATGGCTGGGAGGAGAGAGGGGGAAACTTCACTACACACATGAACTATCTCTCTTTCCTTTGGTCTGATGGCCAATTGAAATCACGAGTGTACTCTGCATTAATAACAGCCACAGAGGAATTTCATGCACAGATTAGCCTCAGATCTAACCTTGAAGTAGGGCTCGGGTTATCCTTTGTGAGTTTGTACTTAGACTTCATTCAGGAGAAGCTGCTGCAGGGTCCTTGGCAACCTGAAGGCCCAGTTGCCACCTCCCTGAGCCCATCACTGTGTTTGCTCTGAGATCATGCTTCTCCAGGCCGATCCAAGACAATGATCTTGGTGCAAGCTGTGGGGCCGAAGACAGGCTGAACCAAGATATTCCATAATGCATATTATTTTTAATTAAAGTTACTTAAGAAATGGCCAGTGTAAGAACACCCTGACCTCTCTTTTTCCTTATAAACTGGATCTATAGTGTGCCACCTGTCCAGTCCTCCTTCCTTTTCCCTCTCCTTTCACATGCCTTCATGGAGGTCTGGAGACTCTCTATGCTTTCTACGGAGGATTCTGCTTTTTCTTTCAGAGATTTTTCTGTCCCAATATTGAAAACCATATGTGGGACATAAAACTAAAATTTGTCAACACAAACAGCAGTGTAGCGGTTGCCAGAGGGAAGGGGGTGAGAGGAGCAAAGGGTATTAATATATGGTGACAAGATTTGACTTTGGGTGGTGGGCACATGGTGCAATAAACAGATCTTGTAACATAGAAACCCACACCTGAAACCTATATGGTCATGTCAACCAATAAATTTAATTAAAAAAACAAAAAAGAAAATGAGGCATGTGTTTCCTGTGTACAAACAAACAAATACTTAGTCAACTAGAAATTACCCTGGGAATATCTACAAAGTCTCTTAGGCACCATCAAAGGATAACCACTTATGGTATAGTTCAGCAATCATTAAATCTTTTGCCAACCATAAGTATTCCTTAAACTTTCTTCTGCTTGTGCAATATATGGAATTTCTGGCAATTTTATTTATTGAAAGTAAGGATACACCTGTTTATAACAGTTTTATTATCCTATCTAATAATAGACAAACATGGTAATTGATTGTACCTTCCCTATGCCTCCTATAGGCTAATCAGTGTGATATGCAAATTAACTGTCAACAAAGATGGGGGCTAATTTGCATACTGCAGGCAGGGCAGGACAGTGTGAGCCACCAGTGTGAGCTGCCATCCAGGCCCCGTGTTTGACCCCAGAAGCCCCGTGTCTGCCGTCCATCATTGGATCAGATCCCGGGCCCAAGGCCGGCCCCAGTAGCCCCAGAAGCCACCTGATATGGCAGTAACTCTATCAGTAAGCACTCTGAAAGTCAGTGGCATAAATCCACCAATTAAAGGATAGATTATGAGGGTGAATCAAAAACAAAACCCACTTTAAATATAAAGACACATATAGATTAAAAGTAAATGAATTAAGCTGCAGCCTGTTTTGCTCAGTGGATAGAGCATTAGCCCATGGACTGAAGGGTCCCAGGTTCGATTCCAATCAAGGGCATGTACCTCAGTTGCTGGCTTGATCCCCAGTCCCTATCTAAGCATGTGCAGGAGGCAACCAATCAATGTGTCTCTCCCTTTCCCTTCACTCTCTCTAAAATTCAATGGAAAAATATCCTTAACAAAAGGATTAACAAAAACAAAGTAAATGGATTAAGT
>NW_006293550.1:1181668-1233349 GCF_000327345.1 Myotis davidii
AACTAACTGTTTAGACCCGATCCCTTGGGAGCCTAAGCCTTTAGTCGGACATCCCCTAAGGGCTCCCTGACTGCCAGAAGGATGTCTGACTGCAAGCTTAGGCCTGATCCCCTGGGGAGTGGGCCTAAGTCGACAGGTGGACATCCCCCAAGGGGTCCTGGACTGTGAATGGGCGCAGGCTGGGCTGAGGGACCCCCCAACCCCGGCCAGAGTGCACAAATTTTTGTGCACTGGGCCTCTAGTTATTAATATTTTGGTTTCTCATTTGCATTCATAAGGTATACCATGTTTTCAAAATGCTTTAGTTACTTTGTATAATTCAATTTATCAACCTTAGCAGATAGTTTTAGTGTTTCCCTTCCTTTAATCACATGATGAGATAATTAAAAATGGAACTTTACTCTGGCAAAATAAACCAATATGTGATTAGAGTAGAAATTTCAGTTTTGTTTTATTTTAAAAAGATGTTACTGCCTTTTATTCTAATCATTTCATTATTTACCAATGTAGTTAGATGTGAACTATGACAGAGGAATCCTACCTGTACATTTCCTAGAAGAAGTTAAAAGAAAGATGTGTATGTGTGTGTGTGTGTGTGTGTGTGTGTGTGAGAGATATGGACCAGCATATTCTTCAATGTTTGGTTATAGTTTCTGTTTCTAATTTCTCTGGCTATGAGAGGCTACCTAAAGAGTTTGAAATATAATCGAAGAAAAATTTTAAGAAGTAATGGAATATACTAAATGAACTATAACAAAGTGATCTATTTATAGGAGAAATTAATTAATATTTCTTTTGATGATCTATGTGAAAGAATTGAGACTTCTATACACTTCTCATCATAGATGAACACATCCTCTTAGGCAATGCAAAAATGACAAAGCTATCCTTCTCAGAGCACTTCAGTGACATTTGCCATAGGAGACTGTTGGGTAGGATCCAGGTCTAGAGTCACTCAGCTCCTCTCAGAGTAGAGTAGTAGGACTAGGATGGGCAAGGCAATACATTTCTCCAGGGTTATCATTTTTCTTGATCTTCTTCCTAACACTACCTCAATTCTAAGATTATTAGAATTTTAAAAGACAACTAATGAAAGAGTATGTAACTGGCTTCATTTTCCAGTTCTTTAACTAAGACTTTCTTTAAATTTCAGATATGCTAATTTTACTCTGTAGTCTAAATTTTATAACTACTCATTGATAAAATTCTTAATTTACATATAGATATATACATAGACACAATACACACAAGAACTCAGCACTAATATAAAATACAAACACAGATGTAATGCTCTTAAACACAGCTATTAAATTTTTGTGTTATCTTTTACATAAAGCTATGTATTCATATACAGGATGTCCCCCCAAAAAATGTACATGTACTTTGAATGATTGTAAAGGCAGTGTTTATTAACACATAGTTCATTTTATATATTTAAAAGAATCTACAGAAAGGAATAATTATTTTTTTTGTTAATGCCTATTTTCAAAGAGATGACTGCTCTGGTCCAGACACTGCTAATAACATGAAGCAGTGGAATCACAAACATCAAGAATCCCTTTGTTCGGTATTTGTATGCCCTCAATTTGTCTATTGTTGTGGTTTTGTAGTGTAAACTTTCTTTTATGTATCACCATAAAGAAAAGTCTAGTGGCACTTTAGGATAAATTTTCTTTGTTCAAAGCTTAGTCAGCCTTCACCCATTACTTCAAAACAGTTAAACCTGAAAAGAAGTGAAAAATAAGTGAATTACCAACTGTTAAAATGTTTTGGGGACACCCTATGTTTGTTTTGTTTGTTGATATGAATACAGGTTATCATTTGTCTTAGATATTAAATGGCTAGGAGAAAATGATATGTTTGAAATGTGTATGGATTAGCTTAATATGATTTAATGACAATTTTAAGAAAGCATAATACATTTTATTATAGTTAATTCCTTTTAATATCCTTATAGTATGAATCACATTGTTTTTTAAAAAGCACACACGTTAATTTTCTTCATGAGAGATACATAGAAGTTGAAGAAATACAATCCTTGCGGTAAGGGTTACAAAAATGTACTTCTCCTTTATAAGGCACTTTATAGCATTAGGATCTTTAAAATTGAATATGTCTGACAAAATTTTATTATAGAAAATGGGTATTGAAATGCAATTTCAGATAAAGAAAATCTTATCACTTGATTTAATCACTTAGTTAAAACTGTAGTTTGAATAAAATGAGAATAAAATTTATGCACAAATTTATTATAGGACAATTTCCACAGGAAAGAAATATAGGAAAGTGGAGAGAGTACTACCTATTGAACATCTGTGAAACAAACTATTGGAGTGCCATCACATAGTCATTGAAAATGGTGTCTTTTCAAAGTTGGTGAGCTTCTTGTTGGACATTTACATAGATTCTTAATCTTATATGTATGTGTGCCTATGTAAGATGAGCAGAGCTAAGGAAGGAGACAATGAAAATAGATATCACCAAATCAAAATAGAGAAGATAGGTTCCTAATTAATTCAATTATGCCATACATACAAATAAGCAAGTAAACTAAACTAAAAGTAACCAACTAAACCTGGTAATACTTATTATGCCATTGTTATTTCCAAAACACATAAGTCATTTATTGTTTAAATATAAAATAATAGAAAATATTTTTCATTGGTTTTACTAAAATAAGTTTAAATTTCACTAACAATAATCAGACTATATAGTAAAAGCTAAAATATATCCCTATATCTCTTATAGACTTTTTGTTCATTTATATGGGTAAAGTTTAATGGAAAAATTTCCAAAGCTGACTTTGGATATACTTTAAAGTTCTTTCAAAAGTGAAACATTTTAAATATAGTCACTAGTATTTCATCAGTTGCATGATCTTTGTCCTTAAAGTCTTATATGCTCTCCATCTATATTAATAACAGGGTGATATGCAAATTAACCTTCACTCCATGACAAAGATGGAGGTGCCCATAGCTACAAAGATGGAGGCGCTGGCCGGAGCCACAGAGCCGCCGGAGCGGGCGGGGCACTTGGCTTCCTTCCTCACCCCAGTGAAGAAGGAAGCCAAGCCTCCCGCAGGCCCCGGCTGCCTCTGGGTGGCGGCCACGGAGCTGGCCGGAGCAGGTAGGAGGCAGCTCCAGCCCAGAGCAAAGGCTGGAGGCAGCAGCCAGAGCAAAGGCCCGGGTCCCGGATGCCAGAGGGAAGCCAGTGCTGGCAGCCAGGGGAAGGAAGACCTATTCTTGCACAGATCTTTGTGCAACAAGCTTCCAGTTTATTTATATTTGTTTTCCCCCAAATGAAGTAATTTATACCAAGTGGTTTTAAAAAATGCTCACAAATCAAGTTAGATCCCTATTTAATATATTGCTGTAATTATTGAGCTATGTAAGGACTAGCAGGTAATAAATGCTCTCCCTACAAATATTAGTTCAAGGCATTGCTAATGAGTTCAATTCTATTATCTTTCAGACTGCAGCTTCATTAGTAGTGTTGTAATACCCAAGATGATTCGTGTGGGCTTGTCAGCTTGATTTTTGCTCACATTATGGCCTTTATTTTGTACTATATTTTTTAAGGATTCCTCTGGGACAGCGGTTTTCAACAGTATGCTACAATAATTTTTTAAACATGCAATACCTGACTATTTAGTGAGGAGTACTGACCTCTTTTCTTTTAAATTGTCAAATGAAAAAAAAATAACAACAGCCAACACAACAATAACTGTCCAGTGTGAATGAATCAAAGCTGTGTGTGTGTGTGTGTGTGTGAGATTGGTGAAAAATGTTTTTTTGGTGTGTTGAAGAATTTTAGTAATCAGTTTATGTGTGCTATGAAATGAAAAAGGTTGAAAATTGCTGCTCTGGGGCATAGTGGATCACTTTGTTGGCCAGGCAGACACTATTCATTCTGGCTTAACAAAAGCATACTATAGTGAAGAAGCATTCTGTCATTTATTGTGTACTCTACAATTTTGATCTTAGCCTATAAAGGCTAAGATTTGTCAGATTTAATTTATCTTCTCTAATTTCCTATCAGAGAAAGTGTGACACCAGGCATAGATCCAATTTTCCTTTCTATTAGCATTTATATTGATAGAATTAATGATTTTATTATCATCTTTGGCTTGTTGCTAAATTGTAGACATCATGTGCCTTCTTGTGGATGGTCACATATATATTGTAAACTCATTGTCGCAGGAGGAATTACATTGTATTAGATTTTATGTGGTAGGAAAAGAAGTCAGAAAGTACTGGAAAATGATAGTGTTCCTGAATAAGAAGAGATTATTATTTTTTTCTATATGAACAATGCATCCAAATGGATAGGCTGGTAGATTCTAAGATTCTTCTAGCAGGTTGAATTGTAATGCTTCTGATTCCTAATAATTCTATGGAACTGGAACATTAAGAAAGTATAAATCCTGCATTTTCACTATCCAAAAAAATATTGGAATGTAACTATGAACCCCCATTGAATTTGAAACAAAATTAATAACATTAGGGTGTGGTATACTTGGCATATATGTATTGCCTTTTGGAGGAAAACACCTTCCAAACTAATCTAATCATGTAGATGATTAAATTGTGGTTTACTTATTAACTTATTTCTCAAATATTCAGGTTGGAGCCTTTCAAGTCCCTATTCATGAATAACTTATCCATTATTTAAGTGAAAGTGAATTAGTTGTATGGTTTTATGGAGAAAAAATACCACAATGTGGCACTCCTATTTAATGTATTGCTTTTCTTTGTTGGCTATTATAATGAAGCACTTCCTGGTAGTCACCTTAACATTTAATAGGGGTCTCAACATTCTCAAAGTTACAGTGGTTATATATTACAAATCTTTACATCAAGATAAAACTAGGATATTTTATCATAAAATTTTATTTTACTTTTTTATCTAATGCATTGCTATGTATATTTAAATATATTTCTCCACTACGTGTAGTAACGCAAAATTTAAAAATGGAGACCAGTCGGTTTGTATTTTATAAGTACAGGAATAACCATATTCTTGCCGCAATTAAAGTGAAATGGGGATATATTCATGGAATGTAATTAATATATTTAATACCCAAATACTGTCTATATGCAAATTTCATGTCAACATTTTCTAAATTATATACACCCCCTGAGACAGGTATAACTAGCATTATGATTTCAGTGTGGTGGACCACATCAGCCACTCCAGAGTGTTTTAGAATGAATTTCTAGAGACATTGAAAAACAGAGTCTGTACGTCTATTACCATTCACATCTATTGCTTACGATTTTAAATCAAAATAATAAAATAATAGAATAGAACAAAATGAAACAATCATACAGGAAATATATTAGCTGAGGGGGGGGGAGAACAGTGCACTTATTATAAAGCTGGCCCACTCAAATAAAAAGAAAGCTAGTAATTTAAATATTATGTACTAAAGCAATTATATCAAATGCTCCAAGTTGTCCTTTGCATACAGAGTTCTAGTCAAGGACTGCTGACTGGGAGTTCCCTTCTTCTTTCAATATATTGACTATTCTGAAAAGGTAAATACAATGTAATCAGAAAGCTGGAGTTTCAGCGCAGTGCACTTGTAAGCCCTTAACCTCTTTGAAATCCATTTTTCTTGTTGGCAAAACAGTAACAATAACAGGTATTCAGTATTGTGCAGGAATCAAACATGAAATTAAGGTGTAAATTGCAATGTTCTACCCAAATGTTCTGGTGGTAATGTTATTGAATTTTAAAAATGTGAGTAGATACCTATTCTCATGCTTAAGCTATTTTTTTGTATCTTTAAATTTCACTTACCATTCATTTATAGCTACACAATAATACTTCTTTTAGCCGAGATAACAAGGGTAGTGGCTTATACAATGATACCCTTATGTATTCCATTATTCTACTTGACAGTAGCGTGTCTTAGAAAGATGCCTAGCCACTTTGGAGTTTTTTCTTTTGAATAGTCGTTGAATTTGGACAGTCATCTTTTCAGGCATTATGTGAGTAAAAAGATAATAGGGTTACTTCATCAGCATGAGAAATTTCAGAGTGAAAAAAAGAAATAACACAAATTGTAGGAAAACTTGTAATTATGTCATAGAAGATGAGTGAAATTTGAAGAAATCCTGGCTCTACCACTTGGTTATTGGAGTTGAGGAAGAACCATTTAGATAGTCCATGGTGTACTCAGGCAGTGGTGCTGAGGTCCCTTGGGAGGAAAATCAATCTGTAGAAGTCAAAAGGAAGAGTAAGAAGGCCCCTCTCCAGACCTCCAAGCCTCCATCCACAGGAGTGAAGGAAAGCCTCAGGATGTAAGATTTTGTCTTCTCTAGTTTCTACTTTTCCTAATACAATGTGGTGGAGGAGGCCACTGACTATACTAATCTCATTTTTCTCCAAGAATTATGGCCTTGCCTCCACTCTGTCTTGAGTCCACCAGAAATAATATCAATATTTCTCTAGCCTGATTATACAAATGAGGAAACCCAAACTCCCAGGTCATTCCCATCTTCTACACTCAATGTGAGTGAAGACAGTCTACACTTGCAATTCTCTCTTTATCGCTTAGCCATTCCCAACTTCTGAAAGTCCTCTGGAACATACAGTAAATTTGTAGAAAATAAATTCCCACATTTTCAAGCTTTTTCTGAATGTTCCCTTTACTTACTGCAGGGGTCCTCAAACTATGGCCCGCGGGCCACATGTTGCCTGCCAAAAACATTTATCCGGCCCACTGGGTGTTTTTGCCGCAGCTGCCTGTTGCTTAGCAGCTGACTCATCCTGTGCCTGCAGTGCACATATGTGGAATGTGCACAGCACTCTCTTACTCCCCTCCTTGTCTCTGTCTCTTGACTCCTTCTCTCAGTCTCGGGTGTGATCAGACGAGTCACGAGCTTGCCTGTGCAGAGCCTGCTGCTGCCTGAGGACCGAGGTAAGAACAAGTTAGGCTTTATTTTTTTTTTGAAGTTAGGAGGTCTATTTTTTTTTTATTTATTTTGCAGTTAATAGGGCCTTTTTTTTTTTGAAGTTAGGAGAGCCTTTTTTTTTTTTGAAGTTGGTTAGTTGGTTGGGGGTGGTTTCTAGGGGGATTGCATCACAGTGATAATGCAAATTTGTCAGTGCTCAGAGGTAATGCAAATGGTCAGCGTTCAGAGGTAATGCAAATAGTGCTCAGTGGTAATAATAATTGTAAGTGCTCAGTGTAAATGCAAATGGTCAGTGCTCAGTGTTATTGCATGGGGGCCCTAAACTGGTAATCTTCCTAGGGCCCTATGGGAACTTAATCCGGCTCTGCAGACAGCCCAGGAGTAGGAACCCCAATTTAATTGACAGTAAGTGCATTTATATTTTGATTGTTATTCAGTTGTGTATGATGTTGTATGTTGTGTGCTGTGTAAGCCCCGGTTCACACTGTTGCAATCTCTGAGCAGTGCGAGTTCAGCCATATGCTTGTATGGCTGAACCTGCATTAGATTCGGAAGAAAAAAGGAATGGAATCTGATTCCATGCATTGGAATCTGATTGCATGGGTCCTTTCACCCATGTGATCAGGTTTCTGTGTGAGTTCACAGATCGCAGTGCGGTTCGCACAGGGTAGTGTGCGCTGGAAAGGTGGTGGAGGAACCGGCTCTGTAATCGTGCCGGTTCCCGTACTGCACCAGTGTGAGCCTGAGGTAAAAGCAGAGTTCCACCAATATGGGCACTGGTGAGGCTGAAATGATGTGGACTTGGGAGGCTGCATTGATGGACACTGATCAGACTGCATTGATGGGCAGTGCAGTCTGTATGACTCTGTGTGGGCAAAGTTATTGTTGATATATTGTTAAGCAGGCCCATAGTTCCCATTGAAATACCGGTAAGTTTGTGGATTTAACTTTACTTGTTCTTCATTTTAAATATTGTATTTGTTCCTGTTTTGTTTTTTTACTCCAAAATATGATATGTGCAGTGTGAATAGGAATTTGTTCATAGTTGTTTTTTTTTTTAAACTATAGTCTGGCCCTCCAACGGTCTGAGGGACAGTGAACTGGCCCCCTGTTTAAAAAGTTTGAGGACCCCTGACTTACTGCATGCTCCCTTTACTTCCTAATCTAACAGCTTTAAATCTTCCTTGAGATTGCTGCTTCCTCTGCAGTCCTTTCTCATACCACTATGCTGGAAAGTAGGTGAATATTGTCTTTGATACAAATTGCTGTTTCTAGAATCTAGACCATTCTGCCTCTACTCTCCGGCCCCTTGTCTTACAATATCATATACAAGACATATCCATTACGTATGTTGTTGCAATGATATACCTAACACGGGATCATAACCTAGCCACCATATGCCAATGCCATTCTCTCTCTCTCTCTCTCTCTCTCTCTCTCTCTTCATAAATTCATCAATTTTCTTCCTCAGTCCCTTCATCTGATCTCCACATTATTATTTTATTTTACTACCCTCTCATCCTAATTTCTATTCTTACCAGCTTACATTTCTTAGTCAATTATTATATTTATTTCCTTGCACTCATTTTCAACTTTCTTGCCCCTTTCTCACTTCATTACCTCAGTTACACTACGCTCCTCTGTGCCACACCTGTATAGCAGAATATGGCTGTTTCATTTTAATTATTCTTTACAGGTAAATAATTTTTTATTTTCAGAGCTCACCAAAAAAAAAATAATAAAAAAATCCTGCTATCATTTACAAGATAGTCTTTTAAGATCTATGTGATCTAACTTCTTCTGGGGTTTCAAGCCATTTATTTAACTATTAAAAAGTGCATGCAGTGGCAAATTTTGAGTGCATGCAGTGACAAATTCAGAAACAAGTACAAAGAAACGTACAGTATGATTTTCTCAAATGAACAGTAACTCTTGCTAGTCAGGTTCTCTGGAAACTCTTTTTTAAAAAATATTTTATTTTTTTCAGTTATCATTGACATGAAATATTATTTTGTATTAGTTTCAGGTATACAGTATAGTGGTTAGACCATATACTCTACAAAGTGATCACCCCAATATTTCAAGTACCCACCTGGGACCCTACGTAGCTATTAAAATATTACTGACTATTTTCTCTGTGCTGTGCCTTTACATGCCCATGGCTATTTGTACCTCTTAATCCCGTCACCTTTTCCACCCAGTCCTCCAACCCCCTGTGCTCTGACAACTATCAGTCTGTTCTCTGCATCTAGAAGTCTGTTTCTATTTTGCTTGTTCATGTATTTTTTTCTTTAGATTCCATATGTAAGTAAAATCATATGGCCTTTCTCTACCTGATTTATTTCACTTAGCACAATAAATAACTTCTAGTTCCATTCATGCTATGGCAAATGGTATGATTTCATTCTTTTTATGGCCAAGTAATATTCTACTGTGTATATGTACCACAACATTTTTATTCACTCGTCTATTGATGGGCACTTGAGTTGTTTTCATATCTTGGCTATTTTAAATAATGCTACAGTGAACATAGGGTGCATATATCCTTTTGAATTAGGGTTTTGGGGTTTTTCTCATACATACTCAGAAGTTGAATCACTGGATCATAAGACAGTTCCATTTTTAATTTTTTGAGGAACCTTTATACTGTTTTTCCTAGGGGCTCCACTGGTCTGCATTCCCACCAACAGGGTGTGAGAGTTCCATTTTCTCCACATCCACAGCACTGCTTCCTGTTTGTTGACTTATTGATGGTAGTCTTTCTGATAGGTGAGAGGTGGTAACTCATGGTGGTTTTCATTTTCATTTCTCTGTTGATTAGTGATGTGGACCATCTTTTTTTCATTTATTGATTGGCCATCTGAATGTGCTCTTTGGAGGAGAGTCTATTCAGGTCTTGTGCCCACTATTTATTTATTCATTTATTTACTTATTTATTTATTTAAACTTCAAAAAAATTTTTATTACACAAAGGTCACATAATTGTATATTTCTCTACTTTGTACACAATTATTCTTACTCTCCACAGAAAGGCTGCTTCTTCACTTCTCATCAGGTGATGACAAACACTAAAATCCTGATTTTAACAGAATAGTAGTAAAAATGCCTCCGTGATTTAAGTTGAAAGCAGTGTATTGGTACATGGCTCTTGCACTTATAAGGAATGTACAGATGTATTTTTATTCAAAAATACAAAATAAATTATCTGTAGGCATGGACAATGACAGCAGTAAACCATTGTATGTTGTCAACTGAAACCAGTAACTGATGGTTAAAGTGATTTTCCTGAACATCAGCCAGCCTTTCCTTCAGTCATTTCCTTCAACTGACTTCTCTGAAGTTATAGGTGAGGAGGCTGCCCTGAGCTTCCTCTCACAGTTCTCAGTAATGATGGTAAAGCACTATGGTAGGGAGAGAACATGATGCCTCCCACCCCTCCTCCCATCCCACCCTTCCTGGGGTCCTTCTCCTCTTTAGGAATTTCTGTGACCACAACTTCTCCTGTTGGATCAATGATTCCTTTTTACATATTCCTTTTTACCATATTCACAAACTCTCCAAGTGTGGCATCATAACTAATTTCTGAGGAACTCTGCATAATTTTCTCTCAACTATCAAGGATCCCTCAACACCTGCATTCTTAGCAATGGTCATTGCAGCAATTTTTAAAGCTTTCTTTATAATTTTCATAGCAATTTTTTTGACCTTCATTAGTTGGAGTTAATGAGTCCAAAGCTGGAATCCACCGAAGCAGGGCACAGCCCCCTCCCAGAACAATGCCTTCCTCCACAGCAGCTGGGGTGGCATTGAGGGCGTCTGTGACTCTGCCCTTCTTTTCATTCACTTCAACATCATTTGTCCCACCAACCTTCAGCACACCTACTCCATGTGAGACTTTGGCCAGGTGTTCATTTAGTTTTTCCTTTTCATATTCACTAGTTGTGATATCTAACTGATTGATGATTTCTTGAATACAGTTTTCAATTTGAGCCTTGTCACCTTTTCCTTTCAAGAGCATGGCATCATCTTTGGTCATAATGACCTCTCCAACTTTTCCTAAGTCATGAGGCTGAACATCTTTTAGCTTCAGAGTCAATCCTTCTTCTCTAAACACTGCACTACCAGTAGCAATAGCCATGTCTTCAAGTTGGTTCTTTCTATTGTCACCAAAATCTGGAGCTCTGACTGCTACAAACTGAAGACCAACTTTTAGCTCATTCAAAATAAGTGTACTTAGAGCATCTCCATCAACATCTTCAGCAGTTATGACCAGGGGCTTACGGTGAGCATTGGCAATTTCAAGAGCAGGTATGATGGACTGAACCTAGAAATTTTTCCACTCAATAGAATGTATACATTTTGGAATTCACATTCCTGGCCTTTTTCTGTATTAATAAAGTATGGAGAAATATAACGTAGATCAAACTTCATGCCTTGAATAACTTCTAATTCACCATTCAGTGTTTTTCATCCTTTACTGTGATGATGCCTTTCTTTTCAACCTTTTCCATTGTCTCGGAAATTATGTTGCTAATTTCTTTGTCTCCATTTGCAGGAATTGTAGCAACCTGAGCTATTTCTTCAGAGGTTGTCATAGGTTTAGATTGCGTCTAAAGTTCAGAAATTTCAGCATCAACAGCCAACATCACACCTCTCCTGATTTCCACTGGATTAGCACCTTTACTAATCTCACAGCCTTCGTTGGCAATGGAGTATGCCAGCACAGTAGCAATGGTGGTGCCATCCCCAGCCTCTTCATTTGTATCATTGGCAACATTTTGAACAAGCTTAGCACCAATATTTTTATATTTATATTTTAAGTCAATCGACTTTGCAATGGTTACACATTCTTTTCTTACTTTGGTACTTTCCCAGCTCTGTTCAATAATCCCTGTTCTTCCCTTTGGCCCCATAGTAATGGCTACAGCATTGACTAAAAGGTCTACACCTTGAAGTATTAAGGCTCGAGCCTCTGCACCAAATTTTACATCTTTGGCATAAGCCCAGGTGAGATGAGGAGTCAGTGCCCTGGACACGGGCCTAATCCGGCAAAAGACTGTGTAATCGAAGCATATCTGTGGGGTGGCAGGCGTGTGGGCAGAGAGTTGATGGCTTCTGCCCACTTTTTAAATTGGATTGTTCATTTTTTTGGTGTTGAGTTATATGAGTTTTTAAAAATACCTATTTTGGATATTAACCCTTCATTGAATGTATCACTGGCAAATGTGTTCTCCCATTTAGTAGGTAGTCTTTTTGTTTTGTTGACGGTTTCCTTTGCTGTGCAAAAACTTTTTTAGTTTGATGCAGTCTTATTAGTTTATATTTTTTATTTCCCTTGCCTAAGGAGATACATTACAAAAATATTGCTAAGAGAAATGTCAGAGATTTTACTGCCTATGTTTTCTTCTGGGAGTTTTGTGATTTTGAGCCATGCATTTACTAGTAAGTCTTTAATCTATTTTGTATTTATTTAATACCATTTCTCAGTGTCATATGCTGCTAAAACAGTAGAAGATACTAAAATTGGAAATTGGATTTCTAAATAAGTTTCATGAAAGGCAAAACCCTACTTTGAAACATATAGTCACAATGCCCTTAGCTAATTTGATTCTCTTGCATTTATTCCCAAGAGTAAAGAGGGTAGGAAAATCACTACAAACATAACATGCCTAACAGCCATAGGCCAAGCCCCAGTCAATCACATTCAGCAACCATTATTCCCTCCAGTTGGATGGTAACTAGAAGACAATGGACATGTTGGGTGGTAATGAGAAATGAGCTTGGAAAAATACAGTAGCTAGTTGATAGAAGACCTTGGTTTTGATAAATGGGCATGGGATGATTCCGTTTCCTAACCAGATGTATGTTGCATATGGAAACAGTTATGACTCTCCAAGAGAAATTCATGTTCAACACTTCATTGTGCAACATTAGGAAATAATTTTTTTCAATATGAATTTTAAGTTCAAATGGATTACAGTGTTTCTGCAGTCAGTACAGAATACTTCACCATTTTAGACATTCTTAATATAAAGACCCTAAAGCATTGACTTTTCCTTGGTTTTACATTTATTAGAATCATCACATAGAAAAACATAAAAAGACTGAATAGCAGTATCAACACACCTTTTAGAATTTATTTATCTGAGAAATTCCAGACACTACCATCTTCAGACCACATTTCTCCCCCAAATTTAAATTCTGTGCCAGAAGATAAATTTACAAATGAAACACTAGGAAGATAACAACAAATGTAGGGCTTAAGATCCAATCAGTGATATTTTAATAATAGGGATAGTGAAGAATTAAATCTTTCCAAAATCATGTCTGCAATAGCAGAAATGAAGCTTTTTTTCATCTTACATCTATAGAACTTTATTATGGTGACAAAACATAGTTATAATTGAACAGTTGTGAAATGCCCATTAATTTCTCAAAATTTAAACTACTTGAATAAGTCATATTTGTATGATCATAATTTTAATTTCCAAGCAGATGGGTAGTGAGCCATTCTTTTCAAAGGATGATGATGACTTCAGCAGTCAGAGCATAGGTCCATGGGATAAAAGGGTTGGCAAACAGCACATCTGGTAGTTTCTATTTCCTGGAGACTTCACACTTGTCCTTACTCTTCATCTGTCAGATTCAGATTTATTCTAGCAGAGCAGGTGCTGTTTTTCATATTCTTATGTAATATTTTATGTCTTCAGGGAGGAAAATAATATGATATGGCATTTTGTTGAAAAGCATGCAGAACATGTTCCTGAGTCGATAGTTTCTTTTGCATCTCGTGCCTTCGCTTCATATGGCACCTTAGCTTGAAGGAGCATACTTTAATACTTACTTTTACTAGTATTTCCCCCCAGGTTTACGAGGGTATACTTGACAAACACAATTGCATATACTGAAAGTGTATAATGCGATGATTTCATATACTTGCTTTTATTTATTTTTTTTAAATGTCTGGGTAGCCAATTTGCTTTTGGCCAACTTTTAGGCTAACCTAAATTATTTTCTTTCCCACATAACTCTGAGATTTTGAATATGACATTTTAAGTAGATTTTTAATTTAACTGGTTAACTGCTCGGTACACTTATTACATTGCACTGCACTGTTATTATTTTGTAAACTACTTGAGGGCATAGCTCTAAATTCAGCACTTAGTACCATTTGTGACAAATACTATAGATTTCCAAATTGATTAACTAGCTTTATTGACTTGATCAATGATATTTGCAAACTCTGTGTTGTTATTGCATAATCTATATTCAGAACACGTTTACAAACATAGTGTATAAGCTATATATATGTCTGAAGCTGTAATATTTTCTTGCATTTTAATTGGTTTCCATTAAAAGCAACATTACAGAATTTTTAAAAAATTCCTATAAGTTCATCAGCAAATTTCTTTTATATTTTTGATTTATACTTGTGCTTTAGGCAAAGGCTATAAAAAGTTTAGTTACAATATTTTTTATATTTTATGAGAAAGCAGAAAATAATTTTATTTTTTCATTGCAAATGTAATACAATCAGCATATGATTTTTTATTGCTAACTTAATTTTCTAATCAGCAGAATTCTTACTGGAATTTTGTTCTTTCTTCAGCCACAATTATAAGTGATCACATATTTTATGGAATGGTCTTTTGTTTAGATTCTGAACTAGTAAAACTAAAAATTTTTTTCGCTGCCATCAGGAAACACAGAGGTATTCTTAAAAGAAATCAGGCAAGTGTATTACTTTCAGTACTAGTTTGTATTAATTTTCCTCTATTAATTTTTAATTAATCTTACTGCATTTATCATTCAATGCAGTTTATATTCATAGAAAATATTAAAGAGCATCTCAAATTCAGTATAGCTAGCTGGTCAGTTAAGTTTGTTAACATTCTCTAGGTTTACACTAAGAAAAAAATTCAGGCTAACCACTCAGAAAGTTGTACTTGGCCCTGCTGTTTACATAACAACAAATTAATATTTGGGAGGGACATTAAATTTGATTATGTCTTGGGTTTTTGTCAGCTCTAAAATTTCCATGGTTCTTTTTTTAATCATTTCTTTTCAGTATGCTAAATATAAAATTTTAGGAAAATAATATTTTAAGTTATTTAGTTATAGGAAAAGATCTTTATCCATTAAAGGACTATTATGTGCTATGCTAATAAAAAAGGCAAGAGACAAACTAGCAACCATTTATTGTCTGAAAAATCTATTCACAAATCACTGTAACAAAAATAAGAACTTAAAATTATCACAATGAAGTATTGATCAGAACTTCCCTTGTTGTAGCTAACAAATAGTGCTCAAAATTACTATAATAAGCAAGGGTAAAGGGGCCACGGTTTTATATTTTACTGTGCATTTCTATTTTTTCTTTTTATCCATAAGACCTTCATCCTAGTACACTTGAGGTACCCATCTGTCAGAGTAGGAACAAGGACTCAATAAGGTAAAGAAAAATTAGTAGTTAAATGTAATTTTCATACTCAAATTTCGATTATAAGACAGTGTAGTTTCAAGTTATGGTGCCATCTAAAGAAACTTCTCAATTTTTGTGTCTCTCTGAGCTTAAATAAACTCCTGTCTGTGATTAACTTATGTGATTGAAAGGGGATGTGTTACAAGGCAATAGGCTGATCTATTGGATTGTAAAAAGGAAAAGTGGGGGAGGTGAATAGCATGAGAGCAAAGTGATCAGATATGTGTTCTCATTTTGCTTCACCCAAGATAGAAGAAGAGTATTAGACAAATGTTGGTGATACAGAGATAGAGTTAAAGAGTTGTTCCCCTGTTCAATTTTAAGAGTTCTGAAAAGGTGTGATCTCAAAGCTAGCACCTGGATCACCCTGGGGGGTCAGTTTACCAATTTAATGGTGCATGTTGAAGGCAGAGGGAGACCTTGAGATTGAGAAATCTCTTGCTTCCTTTTATTTCTTAGGTCTTAGGCAAGAAGAAGTAGACATTTTGACTAAGAAGGTTTCAAGTGAGGGTGCAGTGGTGGGGGTGAGGCGGCTCTGTGCCTGCAGCTGCAGCGCTGACCGTGTGAGCTGGGACAGGTGAAAGTCACAGCCAAAGAAATCCCAGGAGTCTGTGGCGAAGCACTGGTACAAACCTCAAACTACAACTCAAACATGCCAAAAAGATAGATTTCTTCTATTATATGTGATTGATTTGATCATCTTCAAAAGTTCCATCCCATAATTTATTGTGGGAGAGAGAGGAATTTTTCTTCTTTATTGTAAATTTAGCCCAATAAATGTTCAGTGGTTCAGTCTCTTACATAGTCTCCTTCGCACCCTGCTTGTCTCAGCTAAATAGGGGGTGGAAGTAGGAGAAAAAGAGGTTTCTTCATCCTCATTGCTTGAGAGAGATGGGACCTCTACTTCCCCTCTACTTCTGCATTTCCTGGTCCACCTGAGGTAGTCCTTGCCAAGGAGGAATCTGTAGGTGCTGTAACTCTGATCTGGTTATGTTCTTTCCAATCCAGGGCCCAGCTTTGCTAACGTTATAGACCCTAGGATTTAGCTGTGAATTACATCTGTCCAAGCTCACATGGTCAGCTCTGCAGCTGCAGGCACAGAGCCACATCCCCACCATCCCATCCTCACTTGAAATCTTCTTAGAAAAAGTATCTACTTTGTGTCTGAGACCGAAACAATACAAAGAAGCAGGGGGATTCTGCTCTTTCTGAGATGCACCTGCATATTTACACTCATTGTGACCTCAGAGGTAGAGAGTAGGTCTTTGTCTGGATGGATATTGCAACCAGGCTCTCCCCTGTCTTCCTTATTTGAACACTACTCAGAGACACATCTTACCCCATGCATTATACACTTATACACACATATGAACACACACACATAATCTATTCCTAAATATGTATAAATTGCTTTAAACCATCATTATATTTTAGAGAAAATTTGTGAACATGATAGGAGGAAACATCATGTAATTAAAAATAATATTAATCAAAAATACTATATTTATACTAAAAAGTTTTGAAAATAATTTCATTTATTGAAGACAAATCCAGTTTTCTATATAATAGACTTTCTTTTTCAAAAAATTATAAAAGAAAAAAATTCAGGCTTTGGCCCTTGAGTCCATTTGAGAGGCAGTTTTGATATCTTCCTTGTTTTCCACTATGACAATATGGTACAGGCTCATCTTGGGCATTTCCTGGCTCAGATTTTCCATTACAGTTTTCCAAGGATCACAATTCTTAGTTGGAAATGGTATCTGGATGGTCTTTTCCATAGACTGAGCTATAAAATATGCATATTTTAACAAAATACATCATGAATTCTTATTATCATTTCCAATTTAAATTAAAAACAAGAGATGTTATTAAACTCATCCATCTTACATTTATATCTCTTTTTCCTGTTTTCAATGACAATAATACAATTACTCATTTTATTTAACCCATGGCCCACACATACATACACACTAACTCAGAAAAAAATTAACATCACTATCACAGAAAACAAACTACAGAGAAGAGTTTAATATTTTTTGAAGTTATTTTTTCTTTCTAGGATATACCAATAGTCAGATCTCTGTGTTTTACTGTTATTTTGTGATTATCCCACTAGATATGCAATTTGGTTCATTACTTTCATTTTGCTTCCAATGTTTATGGATAACTTATAAAAACCCAATTTTGCTTTGTATATGTTCAAAATTCCAAATCAAATCTATATACGTTTTATATGCAGATAATTCTAGCTTCTGTCCAGTTCCTTTTCTATTTCTCCACATGTACTGCTTCTTCCCCCTACAATTGTAGGTAACTTTATTTTTGTGAGTTTTCTATCCATTTCTCAAGAAATATAATTTGGAATAATTTAAATCTACAAAATGTCTGCAGGAATAGCACAAGGAGCTGCAGGCCACTCACCCAGAGAGCTCCATTCATGTTTTGTCAGTTGCCCTATGAATCAATCCTTGATCATGCAATGCACCAGTTTTTACGGCTCTCTAGTCTCCTACTCCTTCATCTTCTCTTGACTTTCATGACCTTGACATTTTTGAAGATAAGAGCAAGTAAAGTTGTGGAATATCCCTCAATTTATATTTGTCTGATGTTTCCTCATGTGTTGCTTCAAGTTGTCTATATTAGATTTGGATGCTATGTTCTTTTCTTGCATCCAAGCAGATAGTGTAGAATGCAGATTTGATTAAAAAGTGATTGTCAAGTTTCTGCATGATAAAGTAACTTTGTTATTTTTCTTCATTGTTATTAACAAACTAGGGGCCCAGTGCACAAATTTGTGCACCTTGAAAGGAAGTGTTGGTCACGAGGCTGCAGTGGGCATAGGGGTGGGTCTTGGCCCATCCTCCGTGCTCCTCCTGACTCCTCCTATCACAGTCTCTGGCCCCCTGTCTACCAGCAGCCCTGCTCCTGCTGCAACCACTCCCACGTGCTGATGGTGCCGGCCCTGCTCGCACCCGCTGATGGTGCAGAGCAATTGGGGCTGGCACCAGCAGTGGGTGCGAGTGGTGGCTGCCAGCCCTGATCATCCCTCAGGAGCAGGGGGAGGTGGAGAAGCCCTCAGGGGCAAGCCACCGCTTGCACCAAGTGATTGAGGTTCAAGCACCTAGTGGGACCACGGCAGTGGGTTCAAGCACCTAGTGGGACCACGGCGTGCAGAAGCAAAGAATTTTCAGTAACTACCAGTGGCTTGCCACGATGACAGCGACCGGCACCCCACCTTGGTCTGGCGCCCCCACTCACCTACTCCACCATCCCACCACAACTGATGCCCACCATGTTCCATGCTCTGCCCCCTGCCTCTGATGCCCGCCATGTTCCGTGCGCACCCCTTGGTGGTCAGCACATGTCATAAGGACTGGTTGTTTAGTTATTTGGTTGTTCCACTTCTCGGTCTATTTGCATATTATGGTTTTATATATATGGATAACTTGTGGAGAGACAGCTTGAAATTATATAAGTATTTTATTGAATTAATTTTTGAATTATATTGAATAAACTTCATTGAATTCATTTATTTATTAATTTTATTGAATATCCTGAAATAATTACTACTGTGGTGGTTACAAGATGGTGATTATGTAATTCTACCATTCCTTCTACATATATTTTTGGGTATTATACCTCATGGATAAGTTTTTTCTTTTCCCTTTTTCTCTCTCTTTATTTACTAGATGTTTGATCTATGTGAAAACATGAATTATATCACATTCATTGTTATAATACGTTTGTATATTTTCTATCTATCTCTCTACCTATCATCTATTTATCTATCATCTATCTAGCTCACATCTACCTATCCATTTTAAGTATACATTTAAATGAAGTTTTGTAAATTTGTTATACATTGTGAAGGTCAACTTTTTCTAGACTTGGGTGGGGGTTTCTTCAGCTTAGCTTCTGTATTGCTTTGATATGTTTCATTACCCTTTGAGTACTGCTTTAATTTTGAGATTTACTGTACGAAATTGGCTCACTGATTATGGAGGCTGAGAAATCTAATGCTCTACTATCTGCAAATCTGAGACCCAGGAAAGCCAGTGTTATAGTTGAAGGCCTGAGATCAGAGAGCATACAGTGTAGATTCTAGTCCAAGTTTGAAACCTTAAGAACCAGGAGCACAAACAGCAGGAGAAGAAGACCAGTGTCCCAGTGAAAGCAATTGGGCATAGAGTGAGTTCGATTTTCCTCCTCCTTTTTGTTCTATTCAAGCCCTCAGTGGATTGGATGATACTCATTCACATTGGTCAGGGCTTTCTGCTTTACTCAGCCCACCAATTCAAATACCCATCTTTTTTGGAAACATGCTCACAGGCACAATCAGAAATAATGTTTAACCAGATATATGGGAGTCAAGTGGCCCAGTCAGGTTGAGAAATAAAATTAACCCTCACTGGACACCTATTCAAAATTGTGTCACAGGATGTCATAAATTTCTATTAGTTATTTGAAAAAGCAAATATGGCATAAAGTAAATATAGTATAAAGAGGTCATTATTTCAAGACTGAGTATTAACATTTTTTATAGACTGGCTGGTAGATAAATACTAATTCAAATAATATATTCTTATTATCTTTATTACTTTATGTTTTAGTTAAAGGGAAATATATCATCACTCTAGAAATCAGGCAAAAATGATTGAGTTAATGGTGATATTTTCTATTTTTAACTTTATAAGTATAAAGGTCTCAAACTTTATCAAACAAAATGAGGTAGAGGTCAAATGAGATGAACCAGTGAGAAATGGATATTTCATGTTGAAATTGGATAGCACTGACTAAAGATTTAATCTTGGATAAGAAAATTCATAATATTAGAAACACACATGATTTTGCAAATTTTAAGAACTTTTGTTTCCTTTATTAATGTGTATATAAAAAGCTAAGTGTCCCTCCAACTGTCTGACCAGTAGCTATGATGCACACTGACCACCAAGGGGCATACGCTCAATGCAGGAACTGCCTTGACACGCACTGGCCAGCACCACGGACCTGGCACTAACAAACTAACACTCAGCTTCCCCAAGTCACAGGCTCCGCCACCACCCTAGAGTGACGCCCCATCAAATAGCAGCCAGTGCTGCCAACACCCCTTGGCTCAAAATGCAGCTCACAGCCCAGCCCAGCATGGAAAAACCATAATGATGTCATGTAGCAATGCCTGGCTTCCTCTCCCTAGCAACGAGCCTCCTTGGAGTTTCTTCAGTGCAGGAACACAACTTGCTTATAGCCAGGTGCAAACATTTTACACTTTAACCAAATGTCTGTGAAGCATTTCCCCATGCCTCACCTCATTTGATCCTCACAGAAGTCCTGAAGTAGGTAGATAGGAGACTTGGTGGAATTCTATTTTCTTTTCATTAGCTGGAAAATGGATACTTAGAAAGCTTAGAAACTTGACAGGCTAAGTTGACTCGTGCATGCACGATACATATAAAGCTCTCGCTGGTGCCAATCGTACATGTGTGTTCTGCTCTGTTATTGTCCATCGTGAATTTGGTTGACTCTTCTATTATAGAGAAAGGGTGAATAGCAATATTAAAATATTTCTTCTAATTCATTTCCTTTCAATGTGCATGAATCTGTGCACCAGGCCTCTAGTATAAATATAATAAATTATTAGTGATTATATAATATTAACTATGTGCAAAGTATTGTTCTTAGTTTTTAAAATATATTAAGCCCTTTATTTCTGACAATAGTCTTATAAGTACTATTATTTTTTTTCCATTGGAACATAAGGAAACCAAAGCTGAGAAAAGTGGAATGACTTGCCTAAGGTTGTATTCTGTTATGTGGGAGAAGCAGGATTTAACTTGGCAATCTGGCCCACAAAACTGTCCTCTTACACACGTTACTACAAAACTCTACAAATTAAAAAAATAATTAATTAATGTTCACCAAATACCATTGTACTTTTTTTTATTTCTTGTAGAACAATATGACATTTTCTTTGAAAACTTCATCCCTTCAGTGACTCAGAAAATACATTTTTAAAAAGTAAGAACTCTGAAGTGAAATACAGGAATTTTTTTTTAGCTCAAGATCAGATATTAAGATTTATCTTATGTTTCATCAATTTAATATGCTTTCTAAGGGGCAAGAAACTTTGATTCACTCTTTCATTATCTTTGTATATATTTCTGTCTTTGTTGTTGATTTTTTGTATCTTTAATGAGAAAATATATCTGCCCTAACTGAAAAAGGACACAGTGACTATGGATAGCAAGAAGAAGGTTGATGAAGTGATTACTGCTGCCTGACTCATACATACTAAACATTAATATTATCTTTATTAAAGACTCGGTGGTTAAACACTTGACCAAATAGTATTTTTTACAAAAAGTGTTAATTTGAATGGTCAAATATGCCTATACTGACAAACTTTTCTTTTTTAAATCCTTACCCAAGGATATGTTTTTTAATGTTTGTTTATTTGTTTGTTTGTTTGTTTGTTTGTTTGCTAGAGAGAAAGAAAGGGAGAGCAAAATAGAGAAACATCAATGTGAGAGAGAAACATTGATTGGTCGCTTCCTTTATGCACCTTGACTGGAAATCCAATCTGCTGCCTTTTGCTATGGGATGATGTTCCAAGCAACTGAGCCACATGGCCAGTTGCTGCTTAACTGTTTATTTTATCTCATGAGAAACAAATGAGGATGCAGCGTTAGTCCTCCACAATTATTTTTTAAAATGCTAGAGGCTGTGGTATTTAAAGATGAAATTTTTGAAGCAAAAAAGAAAAAGTATGTGGCAGAGTGTGCTATGTCTTTTCATTTTGAATGAAGGTATGCTGTTTTGGGACCGTCAAGGTATTAGTACAAGTAACACTAAGACATCTTGTAGCTATTTAAAACTGTTTTGATCTTGGCAAACTCAAAGCTGGGGGAGAAAGCATGAAGGACATTTATAAATAGACGCACTAAAGGAAGAATAGAAGTTAACTAAGCACTTCCAGTTAAAAATAACATTGTAACTTTTAAAGTTCTAATACTCACTTCTACTTCATTTTTTTTATATTAAAAGGAAGATATGGCCATATTAAAAAAAATCTAAGCACCCCTATTGACATGGAACAAAAGAAAACCTGTGACAGGATTCAGAGTGCCTGGCCGTGGGCATAATTGGCCAGTGGTTATCCAGAATCTCCTTCTATGTGGTGGCTCTCCTAAAATGGGGAGAGATAAAAGCCAGACTCAGTACCTGAAACCAGGATGTGAGGGCTCTACTATTCAGGCTGGGAGGCTAAAATAAACTGCAACCATTACTGAGTGCAGGGACCCTCACTGATCTACTAGAAATGGCATGAGGGAATAGAGACATACATGTCCATACAGTAGGATCGGGGCAAGCCCACACCCCAACTCCCGAGTGGATTTGGTTTGTTTCATGGGTGAACAGTCTCCAGGTACAAATATTAGATCTGGTTCTGAATTGGGGCCCTTGATGGGAAAGCTGAAGGCCTGTGAAACCACTAAACTGTAAAGTGTATGCGTAGGAAGAGGAAAAGGAAACATGCATGTGTGTCACCTGCACACATCTCAATACCTTCAGGCAAAAGCAGACTGCTGGAAGCTTAACCTTTCAAACTAAGTTCCACAGCACTGAGTTCATGGAGAGGCAAAACATGGAAGAACAAGCTTCTAAAGAAAATTTGAATGTTATCATACTAATCTGAGAAGCATATATCAAGGTGTGTTTAAAATCCTCTAAGAAAATAAATGAAATAACCAATAAAGAGAAGTAGAGGGATATAAATTAAAAGTAACAGGAAAAATAATAAAAATAAATAATAAAAAACTTTAAAAGAATAATTAATTTACCAGGCTTAATGGAAGAGATAAGTATTTAATAGAAAGATAATATTGAGGTATTAATGTAGAAATACAAACCAAAAATGTAGAAATAAAGAGATGGCTAAAATATAAAGTTAGTGCTGCAATATCAGTATCAAATAGATTAGAATATAAAGTGAAAATCATTTAAGCTAATAGGAGATACTGTATAATCTATACAAATAAAAGGGTAATATGCTAATTAGACCAGACATCTTCCAGACGTCCTTCCAGACAAAGCCATGGAGGCAGTTAGGGGCAATCAGGCCTGCAGGGGAGAACAGTTAGGGCGATCAGGCAGGCAGGCAGAGTGGTAAGGGCCGATCAGGCAGGCAGGCCCCAGATTGCGAGAGGGCTGTCTGACTGCTGGTTAAGGCCTGATCCTGCAGGGGTCCTGGATTGGAAAGGGTGCAGGCCGGGCTGAGGAACCCTCCCCCACAGCCCCCACCGACCTCCCTGCACAAATTTTGTGCACCGGGCCTCTAGTGGAAAAATAATAAAGAAATCAAAGTGTATATTTATGAGTAAAATAATATATTTGTTTAAATTTATAGAAAATAAGAAAAGATATTACAGGGAAAATATCTTAACATCATGTTGGAAAATTTTATATGCTCCCTTCAAAAATTATTAATCAAAAAGTTAAAAATAAGTAATTCTCAATGACATAAAACAGCACATTGAAAAGTTTGACCTAATAAATATATGCAAGTCGATTAGAAATCAATAATAAAATTATGGTTAAAAATTTATGCCAAGTACATTTGAAAAATAAAAGACAAATTTTTATGTAACATATAATCAACACAAATAACAGAAGACATCTCTTCTCTCTTGGATAGATTGGTCTATAGTCTTTAAGGACTTCCCCTAACACAAGGTCAGATTAGTGAAAAAATCTACAGTCATTCCTCAGCTTCTAAGTACTAAGTGCCAAGATAAAATCAGTTTATCACCATAGTTCCCTGTGGCTTTCAAAACTATATATGCGTAGACTAATATTTGCAGGCTATTGTTAGAAAATATTTATCATAAAAAATTTTACTGGGCCCTGACCGGTTTGGCTCAGTGGATAGAGTGTCGGCCTACGGACTGAAGGGTCCCGGGTTCGATTCCAGTCAAGAGCATACACCTTGGTTGTGGGCACATCCCCAGTGGGGGGTGTGCAGGAGGCAGCTGATCAATGTTTCTAACTCTCTATCCATCTCAGTTCCTCTCTGTAAAAAATCAATAAAATATATTTAAAAAAAATTCTACTGGGCACATGCATGCTTATAAGCATAACCAATGGACACAGACACTAGGGTGGTGGTGGGAGGGCATGAATGGGGGGGTTTAGGAGGGCAATGGGGGGATAAGGACACATATGTAAAACCTTAATCAATAAAGAAAAAAATCATTAAAAAAACACATTTAGAGAACCAGTGGGTTAAAGAAAAAAAATAAGTTAAAAAAATTTTCTACACCCAGTCAAGATAAGCTAACACTTCTGTTGTGCTTAATATGCTAAGCATCATTTCATGTGTTTTATGTGCTATATTTCAGTCATTTGAGATAGATGAATTTATTGTCTTCAATTTGCATGTGAAAAAACTAAGGAACACTCTCTCAGATAGGAAGAAACAGAATCTGGTTCCAGATTCAACATTAAAACATACTGGTTTCTTTATTTGAAAATCACTTACAGAACAATGCAAAAGAAAGATGACTATAACTTAGTAAAAAACACCATGTTATCTACAGAAAATACTTGAAGGATATTCTAAACAAGTGTAAACTCAATAGTCATTAACAAGCACTGACTCTTATGTATAGATACCTCTAAATGGGTGATAACATGCCTAAGATTGCATACCTTTTAAGGGTGGTTAAATATTTTTGAAAAAGAAGAGGCACATTGTAAATATAAATCTCAAGGGCTTAGAATTAAGAATTAATTACCAAATATAAGTAATAAGATTTAATATTTGAGATGATTAAAGGGGGCAGAGAAGGGAATAAAAATAGTATAAAGATTTGTTACTAGTGGGTTTGGAAAGAAATAGATAAGTAAAGAATCTTAACTGAAATTGTTTTATATTTTTTCATATAATTATTTTTAAAATTTTAATTTTAAATATGACTGCAAGAAATGGAAAAAGTAACATGCTATGGCCTGAATGTCTGTGCTAAACCCAAATTCATATGTTGAAGCCTAACCCCCATAGCAACAGTATTTGGAGAGGGGGCCTTTGGGATGTAATGGGTGTTAATGGCAGGACCCTCATAAGGGGATTAGTGGCCTTATGTGTAGAGACCCCAGAAATCTGCTTTCTCTCTCTACCACATGAGAATGCAGCCAAAGGGCTGCTGTCTGCCAGCCAGGAAGAAAGCTTCTACCAGGAACTGAACTGGCCATGCAGCATCTTGTTCTGGGACTTCAAGCCTTCAGAACTGAGAAAACAAATTTTTGTTGTTTAAGCCATCTATGGTACTTTGTTATGCAGCCTGAGCAGACCAATGCATAGCAATTTGCATAAGCAAAAAGCATAGCAGAAATTTCTAAATTATCAAGGGAAAAAAGTAATAAAAATAAATTTAATTAAGACATAAAATTAAAATGTAGGAAAAGGAAAAAATTAAAAAGCGAAAGACATTAGTAAAAGTAGTAACCAAATTAGGATTAATTAATTAAAAATGGAAGTAATAGTCAAAGGTTAGAGTCGGTGGTACATGGGTAGTCTAAATAGCCATCTCAAACAAGAAAAACTGAACTTATTTAAGGAAAAGGGGTTGGGGATGGGGATATCCAAAGGGAAGGGCTAAACAGCACTGAGCCAAAGGGTATTAGGTCAATGGCTGCTTTGGCTCACTGAGAAGTCAGAGAAAGGGAGCCTTGAAGACAGGTATGGGGGTTAGCCCAGAGTGAGCTGTCACTGCCTATTGCTCCCCTGTTGCAAGTCTCCTGGGGTCCCTTAGAGGTTGGGGTACACATGCCTGTGGGGGAAGGGAACAGGTGTGCTCCTTGGAGGGAGAGCACACTGGGTGTTTGGTCTTGAGCATATTTATCTCGTTCTTGCAGGTGGAAATCTTAGGGGAGGTCTCAGGGGAAGGTCTCAATGGAGTACTCATCAGCTTTCCCGGTGTGCTCTATCAGGGTCCAGGTCTCCACTGATTGAATAGTGCCTGGGTGGGGTCAGAGGTCATTAGTCAATGTAGCTGGTGCTGAGGCAGCCACAGTGCCACTTGTCTGGTTTTGCTGCTTTTCTGGGCCCGGAACTGAAATACAACTGAGGCCTAGATGTTATCTTTAGGGAGAAAAAGGTCTATGGGTCTAAACCACCTGACCAGTGATATGAAAGATCAGAGGTCCAAACCACATGACCAGTGATATGCGAGGGTGGACAGGTTACCCTGGAGGAGAGGTCCTTGTTTACCCAGTTTTGTCCCTTGCTAGGTATCCGGATCTTTCTGCCCTGGTGAGTTTCTGTACCTGGCCCATTGTCCTTGCTCTGCTCCTTTCTATTGCTCTGTTCTTTTAACAAATAGTATAATACTTTACCCAGCATGATTGCAATAAGTAGAAATTAGCAATTTTTTTACATGCTTTACATGATATCCCCATGACTTATTTATTTTTATAACTGGAAGTTTGTACCTTTACACTACTTTCACCCATTTGGTCTATCTCCTTTGATTTAAAAAAAAAAAAGAACCAAAAACATCCTATATAATAAAAGGCTAATATGCAAATTGTCCCCTTGACCAGGAGTGCAACCAGGACTTTGACCAGGGGACAGGGCCAGCTGGCCAACTGCCCACAGCCCCCAACCCTGGCCAGCCCTGTTACAGTTAAGCCCCCCCCTGTACTGGGGAAATGGAACTAACTGTGGTCGAGGGTAGTCTAGGATACGGGGCAAGTTTATATTAGTAGCTGGAGCAATGGGCAAAGTTGATTAGTAATACCTTGGTAACGAGGCAGTCTTGATTAATGTAGCCCTGGTAACTTTGTGTCTGTATCCCAGGTAACTTTGTGTGTGTTTAGCCAACCGTTTTGTAGTTTCTGTGTATAAAAGGCTGGCCTAGAACCAGGTTTGACACTGTCGTAGGAGAGAACGCCTACGGCAGCCACTGGCCAGTTTCAATAAATCCTCTCTTGCTGCTTAAGACCTAATTGGAGTCAGTGGTCTTACTCTTGCGAACGTTGGTCTACAACAGCCCTGCCCCTGATTGCCCCCCATATCGGGGGCAAGGCCGGCCTGCCAACCACCCACGGCCCCTTCCCCCTATTGGCCACGGCCCCTCCCCCTTGTTGGCCCAACCCCAGATTGGCCCCCCACATGCCAACCACCTGCAGCCCTTCCCCCCAGCCGACCTGGCTCAATCGGCCCTGACTGGGGCGGGCCAGCCAGACCCCACCTGTGCACGAATTCATGCACTGGGCCTCTAGTAATTGTTATAAGAGACACACCTAAATCAAAGTGAAAACAACAGTTTCAAAATAAAGGAATGAGCAATTCATACCAGGAAGAACATAAAGATAGTTATTTCATATTAAAAGATACACTCACAAAAGGGATGATAGTCAGAGACCCTTTATGGATGAACCGATGTAGCATTTAAACATATATTCAAGGAGAATTTATTAAACACAGTTATAGACATATATCTTTATATATACACTCAAAATTAGAAGATATAAAAATAATTAAGAACATAAGATCTTGAAAATATAATCACTGAGCTTATATGTTTGTATATGTATGGTTGTGAATGTGTTGGATATGGGATTTTACTCTAGTTACAAGCCAGTTAGGTTATTATTATTTAACTAGAGGCCAGTGCATGAAATTCGTGCATGGGTGCAGTCTCTAGGCCTGGCCAGCGATCGAAGTGTGAATGTCTGGCATGGAAGGACATGTCCCAGGTGACCTCTTGGCCCCTATGCATGCTCCCTTCCATCTGAGTCATCAGACTCCCACTCGACTCCCTCAACACCTGGGAGCTGGATGGCGACCCCACGCCCCGCCACTGCTGCAGGTTGCCATCTGTGGGACGATCAGCGGGGCGAACTGGCCCCACTCGCACCCGCCTTGGCCTGGCATCACCTTCTCACCTGCTCCACCATCCCGCTGCAATCCTGCTCTCATCTGGGCCCATTGGGGCCGGCAGTGCCTCCACTGCCACCTGCTGCCAACACCACTTTGCCAACCCCTGCCATGTTCTGTGCCACCCCCTGGTGGTCAGCACACATCATAGTGAGCAGTCCAACTCCCGGTTGAACTCCCGGTCGAGGGGACAATTTGCATATTAAGCTTTTATTATAGAGGATGGATTCTGGCAAAAGACACAAGACTCTTGGATGAGAGAAAAATGATTTTTTTCCTGATGTCCCAGCAACAATATGAACATTTTAAAATCTTTTTATTGTTTAAAGTATTACAAATATAAGTACATATGTCTCCTTTTTCCCCCATTGACCTCCCCCCGGCACACCCCCTCACCCCCTGGTACATGTTCTCATCCCCTAGTGTCTGTGTTTATTGATTATGCTTATATGTCTCTGTATCTATTTTTGTTTATCAGTTTATAATGGTCTTTATTATCCCGAAATGAGTGAGATCATGTGGTGTTTTTCCTTCATTGACTGGCTTATTTCACTGAGCATAATGCTCTCCAGGTCCATCCATGCTGTTGCAAATGGTAAAAATTCCTTCTTTTTTACAGCAGCATAGTATTCGAGTCCTATGTGGATAAAGTAGACAACTTAGGTGCAGGCCTGCCCTTGCTATGGGTTGTATTATAAAACAGGAAGACTGAGTCAGAGGAATCTACTACTTTTTTTGAGGAGCAAGTAAACCTGCTCTTTGTCTCAGAAGGAGGGAGGACCTCATCCTAGGTTCCTGCAAGTGCACCCCTAAGAAATTGTCTGGATACAGAGCAGTGAGGCCTTTTCATTCTTGGCATACCCAGCAAGGATCCACAGGGACAATCCATGGTGGGTTGGTTCTCACAACAAATACACTGGAGGTTTTAGCAATCTCTTTAAGAACATTAAGCAACTGTCCCCCGAAGAGAAAAATAGACCCTATTATACAGGACCTAATAATACATTATGTATACATTAAAATAATTGAAATATTTCAATAAATCTAAGTGACTAAAAAATATGGCAGAAACGAATTCTAAAACAAGACCAGAAACTTAGAAATGGAAAAATATATAGGATTATTTAACTATAAAAAAAAAACATTCATGTCATACTAGTAAATAGTACATAGACATATGCTTACAGCACAGAGGATTAATATATTTAATGTCGAATTGACAAATTACCAAAATCCAAGAACAAAAAAATGGAGAAATATGAGTAAATAAATCACAGAAGAGCAATTCTAAATAGTAAATATTAGTAATCAGACTAATAAAAATTGTAGTGAGAATGAGATGAAATTTTTTTGTAAATTATAAAAAGCAATATCACTTATTTGATAGGCTGGATCAAAAGGGTACACTGATAAATTCTAAAATTTTTATCACAGTCCCACTTCTGAGAAGCTATCATATAAAATTTAAAGAATGAGTATGCATATCCATATTTTTATTATGTATTGTTTCTTGTAGTAAAAGTTTTACTACAAGATGTCCATTAAGAGGGAGACACATACCAAGGACTAAGGCATTTTCTGAGACAGGATGACCTCTAAATGCCAGAGGGTGACACTGTAAAGCAAGAAGATAAGAACAAGTAAATTAATATGTAGAGTCCCTCTCCCTGGCCTATCCCAGGGACCCCCAGGTGTCTTGGCCTGTTTGGATAACACAGATGATGCTAAAGAGACATTTAGAGGGAAGGGGTTGCGGGCTCAGTGTGCCAGAGGATCTCCTTCACCACAGACTTCTGCAAATGCCAGCTGGGGTCTAAATTGAGAGCATATCTTAGGTTAAAATTTTTATCTACCAGTATTCACCTGAGATATGCCAGTGATGTATGATTAGGAGAGAAAAGCAAGTTGAAAAGTAATGTCTATAGTATTAATACAATTTCTTTAAAAATTTATTTTTATTTTTTTGGAGAGATAGGAAGGTAGAGGGAGATATTGATGTGAGAGCAACACATCTATTAGCTGCCTCCTGCAGGCTAGAGATGGAGTTTGAAACCCAGGCATGTACCCACATCAGGAACTGAATGGGCCACCTTTAGGAGCACAGGACAACGCCCAACCACTGAGCTACACTAGCCAGGGCTTACTACATTTTCTTAAATATACAGATTAACAATAAAATCATATATATGTGTGTAGATGTTCGCATATTTTTAGAGTAGGGCAAAGATAGTATTGATTACCTATTGGAGACAGGGATTTAAATGCAAAGGTTTGGGGGAAGCATATATTAGCTTTCTGCACACACCATTGTACTATTTACTAGTTTGTGTGTGTGTGTGTGTGTGTGTGTGTGTGTGTGTGTGTGTGTGTGCAAGTATTACTTTGATAATTTTGAAAAAGTAATTTAATAAAAAATAATTTAAAAAATGGTGTATTTTATGCTTTTCACACATGGAAGGTACAACATTTTGACAAATTGTTGAAACTATTCTGAAAGGACTCTATCAATTGTATATACTAGAAAGAGCATGCAATAACACTAATGAAGAAGAAATCAAAACAACCTGAGTTTCTGTTTATATTTCACCTTGTGCGTGAAATTAAACTACCTGAATTTTCTATCATTTATCTGTCATGGAGGAAATTAGCTCAGTGATCTTAATGAGAGGAACAAAAAAGATACTATGTGGTTCTGAATGTGTACTGGATATTACTATACCATTGCTTTCAAGATGGTAAGACTAATTTTATTTTTCTGTTTCCAATGTGTGTATGAAAAACGGGGGTGGGAGAATGGATGAGATGGAAGGGATAGCTTTGGAAGACTAGAACCCAATAACCCTTGTAATTTTAATGGGATGGATAAATACCTTCTTAATCATATGTTACCTAGTGAACATATTTACATAGCAATATAGACATGTAAATATAACATTAAATCAAAATACTGTCTTTTCTGTATGTAAAAAATTTAAGAGAAACAAATGTTGATTAGAATAAAAAGAAAATAGATTAGACTAAAAATAAAATAGATGTTAAAATATGAAATAATTTCTTAATGATGCTATGTAAAGGTTTTATGTAATATTTATTTCGATGGTACATGTGCATCTCTGGAGAAATTCGTGCCCTTTAAGACCACAGGGAATTAGTGGTAACCAAAAAAATGTTTTGTTCCATTTCAAGTGTTGCTTAACAATCTATGGAGAATGCAATGTGAACAAAACAACAATCAGGCACATTTTACTCACTTTCCAAGAGCGACAGGTGCAAAGAAGCATTGAGGAAAAAGCATTCATTATGGGGAAGGTTAAAATTAGGTACTTAAAAAACAGTCATCTAATTTAGGTCATTTATCATTCTCCTCAAAGCCCCTTTTGTATAATTGAATACTGAAGTGCTTAGCTTACTATTAGATCATCACAGCTGCTGCAGTATCACTCAAAGCAGATGTTTCACAGACAGAAGGAGCCCAGCTAATTTTAAGAGGAACATGGTAACTGCAAGTCACTTTTTGTCAGTTCCAGCAGTGAATGTGAACATACCATGCAGGTGCAACTCCACATAGTGACTTGTAAGGCTCATGTATTGAGAACAGGAAAAGTGATATTGGTGAGAGATCCCTGAACTCCTCCTGGGTGAGAAATCCAGAGCGTGCACACTATGGTTTTCTGTGATGAGACTCAAGCTATTCCTTCCCGTTTGAAAGAAAAGAACAAATTAAAATGGGTGGGCTAATTATAGGGCATTCTCACACTCATTTTCCAAATCAGTTTGCACTCAGAAAGAGAATACTGAGGGAATTTCTTTCACTTAAATTATGATTTCATGTGTTAATGTCTTCTCAAATTCTGCCCTTAATGATATCAGTATATGTATTTGTATTTCTATATGTTTAGAAATATTTACATGTTATGTAGAAATCAGAGAAACTCAGAAATATTGGACACAAAGCATAAATTCCTTGTTCAATTTCTTGCTATTATAATTCATGGAATGACATTTCTGTGGAAGAGAGAAAGTCTTTTGCACTTACAAAAATATGCTAGAAATATTTATGACGAGAGGCTAATTTAATTCTCAATGTTTAGAAGACAATGAAGTGGATTTGGGCTAAATGGGAGTGACTCCCATGCTGGATTAATTATTAGAAGTTTAAAATTATGAATTGCTACCACTAAATTTTAATTTCTTGTTGAGTCATTGTCTTCCACTGTATATATAAAAACATTATATATGATATATTAAATATATCATATATGATGTACTCCCAAAGATATATTCCTAAAGAATATTTGTGATGATATTTTTGGAAGTTCACATAAAAGTACAGAACTATAGGATTGTATTAGTTTTCTCAGGCTACTGTAAAAAAATTACTGCAGGCTGAGTGGTTTAAAACAACATAAATTTATTCTCTCAGTTCTGGAGTCCACACTTCCTCCAAGTCTCTAGGGGAGAATCCTTTCTTTCTTCTTCTGCCTCTGGCCACTGCAGGGCATTCCTTGACTTGTGGCTACGTCTTCACATGGTCTTCTCTGAATTCTCTCCACATCTTCTCCTGTGTCTCTTGTAAGGGTACTTGACATCAAATTTAAGGCCCACCTAGATAATCCAGATAATCACATTTCAAGATACTTCACTTAATTACATCTGCAAATATCCTTTTCCAAATAAGATCACAGTCACAGGTTCTGGGGGTCTCCCATTCTAACTCACAACAGGCATTATAGATGTAAATGAATATGTTAAGCAGTGTTAGTCAAAATCTAGTCCTCAGATGACTGTCAAGGTTGTGTACTATTTGCTTCTGGTGTGCAACAAGATCAGAAGATTGCATCAGGATGTAAATCAATTTCATTACAAAGCACATTTAGATCCAACTGACTTTTTTATGAAAGATTTCCTTGATGAGGGAAATGGAACATTGATTTATTTTCTAGAGCAAGCTCTTTATCTCATCATGTACCAGCACTTTTTGAGTCATACATTTTTAAAATATAATGGCCAAATTCAATCTACCTTTGTATAGACTGTGATTCTAGTAATGGTCACTATAGAAAGATTCTGCTGGTTGGGAATGGGTCATTACATCACATACCTGGTCATCACAGAAATCACTGATTTATTAGTCCTAACTAGGAAGGTACAGGGTACCTGGTGGCATAGAGCAATATCATGTAACTAAAATGGAAAGAAAGGAACATCAAGTTTTTGGAAATACACCCTTGCCCAACCATACATGGATCTGTTTTGCCTTTGTTTACTATTTTGCAGTTTTCTTGCAGAATAGTGAGTACAATGTGCAACAAGGTGTAGTAAGTTATTTTTTACTGTCATTAAATGGAACTCATGCTATCAAAATCCCAGCCACTGGACTTTTACCCTGCCTAGAAAGCTCATGTTATTATCTCCAAGGTACCATTTGTGAACACACCTTCATCTCTATTCAAATCCATGAGTGTCTCTGTTGGCTACAAAATTGATTTGCCTTCAGTTGTGTGCAAGGCAATACATTTCATCCCCTGGATTATCCTGTAGTTTGATGCTTCCTAAAGCTTTTAAACCAAGATAACTAGCAGAAACTGAAGTGATATTTCTCTATGCAATGCCATATTCACTTTTCTCTATCGACCATCAGCTGTTCTCTCCAAATAACTTTTGCCAAGAGTGACTCAGGGAGATGTTTCTAGCCAATTGGTTCTTAAGCCCCATTCACTTTTGTTATGCGTTTCTGTGTTCATCTGATTACATATTGTTTTCATTTTCAAAGTTAAGAGCATAAAATCATATTTCCCAACGATAAAAAGGACCTAAATCAATTTCCCTAAAATACATTCTGAAAGCAGCATTAAGTGTGGCATCCAGCTTCATTATGCTATTGAAGTTGAATTTGTTGAACTGGGAAGTTAAGATGTGAATGTCACTAAATCACAGAATTAAAGTCTTGGGTCATCACGGTCCATTCAGAATTGTCACTTGAGTATACAGTTTACAGTGTGTCTCTGTAAAAATCCCAACATCATTTAAAAATAATTTCCTCTTTTTTCTCTGTCCCTAGGGAACAGTTTTAAGCAAATCATTTCCATATGGAAAGAGAGAGGAGATTTAAAGGGATGTATAGCATCACTCGTGAGTAGTACTTAAGTCTCAAGAGCATAACTGGGGCTTGCAGATTAGGGTATGTAAAAGTATTTCATTCCCTTGTATGTTCATATACTGTCAGGGCATGGAACTCCACAAACACAAATATAAACAACCTCAAAAGCCATGAAATCAAGTTTACTGTTGCTTGATCTAGTTTGACCATGGTTATTCCCATTGTAACAGTAAAAAGGAAATCAATACATTAGCTTCCAGGCACTTATTCTTATGAAATTAAGGGTAGAATGTGCATTTCAACAATAATATTTGCACAAGTTGAAAAGGATATCCTGGCAAAGATGATCATTTGTATAGTTAGTGAAGAAATAATCATCCCTAGACTATGGAAATGAGAAAGGGTGTACTCCCCTCTCTATGGTTTCCTATGGACTTGAAGGCAGGCAGTGATTCTCAGGCCCGAGTGAGTGCACAGGTGAAGTGGAGAAGCTGGCGAGCTCTAACAATATCGATGCTCAGGCCCCGTGCCTACTCAAGTTTCTGAGTCACTTACTTTAACCTTTGCAAGGCTCCCAGGTGAGCTAAATGTGTCAGCAGGTTGGAGAGATGAAATACTGCCATTTGCAACAACATGGATGGACCCTGAGAATAGTATGCTAAGCAAAATAAGTTAATATGAAAAAGCTAAGTACTATATATTATTTCACTCATATGTGGGATATCAAACTGGAAGTCATAGACACAGATAATAGTGTGGTGGTTACCAGAGGGAAGGAAGTTGAGGGTAGGAAAGGGGGGGGGGCAAATATATGGTGATGGAAGATTATTTGACTTTGTGTGGTAGGCACACAATGCAATATGAAGATCATGTATCATAGAAATGTACACTTATAATCTAATTAAGCAATATCACCCCAATAAATTTAAAGAAAAAAAAAAGAATCACATGGGAGCTTAATAAACTGCATATTCGGATACAAAACCTCCAAAGATTTTGATGGAGTAGGTCTAAGTAGAGGTCCCATAATCACATTTTTGCAACATCCCAGGGGATCCTATACCCATGGTCCATGTACTTTACCAGTTCAGAAAAGTAAAGCAGAATCCTTAGGGAGATGTCTTACCAATTTGACTTTATACAACAGTGATCTTTCACGGAGTTTCATATCTCTGTTCATGTAATCACATCCATGCTGTTTCCTTTTGAGAATGTGAAACAAGTCATATGCAAAATCCAAACTTATAAATGAAGAAATCAAGGCACAGAATGTTAAAATGGCTTCTCTAATTCTATAAAAAAAGATATATTGTGCCTAGTATTAATTCTGTTCTTGTTTTGTGAGTCTACCTAAATAATTTCAGACCACCTAAGTACTATCCAAATACAGCTACAATGGCCTGGCTCTGGGGTCAAAATGAATGATGATTAGACTAAAAACCTAATACTGGAAGACGTGTAAGCATAGAAATGCACACCTCTGTGAGAGGTAGAATACTCCAGTGGATGAAAGCATTCAGGGTGTACATGAATCCTGGCTCTGCTGCCAACCAGCTGTGTGACACGAGGCAAGTTATACAGCCTACCTGTGCCTTGGTTTTCTCATAGAGTTTTTGCAAGGATAAGTAGATAATTATGGGAAAACTAGGACTGACATAAGTGCTGTGAAGTTGCAAATGTTGTATCAGTGGCTTTTACCATTTGACAAATAGTAATAAATATTTGTAGGGACTATATTTGGTTGGGGTACTGTAATTTAAGTCACATGGAAAAGATTGCATTTTTGTTTTCAGTAAAATTTATCTAATCTTTAGTTATATTTAATCACAGGCTAGATTGATAATATCTTTCCAGTTAACCAAATGACTTGAAAATTACAGAGTGGGAGTTTATTTCTTAAAATGTTAAGGCTTTGGTTCTATTTGGTTAATCATCTTCCCTCTTTCTTCCCCCCCCAAAAAAGAAGGAAAAAAAAGAACACCTATTTTGTTTTGTTGTAATGTAGTAATATTCAAGGATAAATCCTAACTGAAATATTGAAACAAATCCCACTCTGCCAAAGGCAACGGAAGCTTTCAGGCCTGGTTGTAAGAGCGGGGGATGCTGAGCTGACTGGCTTCAGACACATAGCCAGTGGGTTCTGGGAGGGCAGCCTGTAATGTATTCTTTACATAGCTCCAAATGAGCCAGCCGTCCCAGGACACTCTCCTGCACCCAGTTCAGAAGCGACACTGACTTTCCTCATCGGGAGGGGCACTCAAGAGCAACATGCATCCAGTCATTCTGACAAACTGAGTAAAGGACTCCGAGGACCTGGGTGGCAGCCACGGAGCATGGAGCACAGGCAGAGTGAGGAGCAGTTTGGAGGTGATAACCGTTATGGTCAATGAGTCTGAGAAGAAAGATTCCAGAGCCTATTTCTAGGTTTATCTAAGGATCATCTCCTGCTTTAGCAATATGACTGGACCACCTGGTATGGCTTATTGGGCCTGGTTTTATAATTGTCCTCTCTTATTTGCTCTTCACTGTTGGTCACTCAACTATACACAAAATCATTTTGGTATTTGTATGTGTGCACACGTATGTACAGATATGCATGCCTGTGACTCTGGAACAAAGCAGGGTATAAAATATATAAATTAATAAAAATAATGTTGATGTGTGTGGAGTAAAATTTTGGCAGCAGTATCTGGACATGACATATCTTGAGGCCACATTTTAAACTACCTATAGTTTGGAGGTTTCCTCTATAATAGTGACAATGTCTTAGAAAAGAGGTTCTCAGAGTGGCAAACTCCAGAGGGGATATTATTCTGTTATTTATAAACAATCTATCCTTTTTGAGGTAAGGAATGAATACTGTTGTTTGCTGTCCCCATAGAGTAAATAATTTATGTTCTTATCTCCACAGAAAGATTTATTTTGGTTCAGAGTTGGATCAAGTATGTTATTTGGTTTTGTTTGTGTTATAGATGCTTTATGAGAACAGTGAGGATTTGTAGTATCAGTTTAATAGAATTACTTCCTGAACATTGAGTTGGCATAAGAAGCCAGAACTCTGTGTGTATTTAGGAACAAGCAGCACCTACTTCATTATTTGTGATAATTATTTTAAACACATTTTGAATTCTGCTTATTTTTTGCCAAGTGCTTTAAATATTGAAGTGTTTATTGCTTGGGTTGCTAAAAACACTAGCTGATCTAACATTACTTGTGACACATAAATCTTTAATAATAAAGTTGTTCTCATTCCTGGAATAAAAATAAAATGCAAAGGAAGATAGCAGGGTCACACTAGCTATTTTTCAGTGTGTTGTCCAATCCTTTCCCTTCTGTTCTGCTTTCCTTCTGCTGTACTTCTGTTTATGCTAACTCCTGGCTGCTTTTCCTTCTCCCTGTCCCCTGTCCAAACTATTATGTGTGGAAAGAAATATTTAAAAATAAAGATGTTTAAGGTTAGAAAATAGCTGTTCCACGGTTAATCTTTATAATCTATTGGGGGGGGGGAAGATGAGTCTTCTTTAAGAATTGAGGGCATTAATGATCATTAGTATACATATTTTAACCGAAACACGGCACTATTTATTGATTACATCTAAAGTTTAGATCTCTATAGTTTTATGTGTACAGTCAATCCAGGCCAGCTCCTCCTGCAAGAGCTCTATGGCCACTTGGTGGCGATGTTGTAGAGGGGACTCAGCAGGGTGGGGTGTGGAGGGGGTGTAGAAAACCTGAGGCCCTTTTCAACCCCTGGCTTGCACAGTGATTTACTGAATCACAGCCCTATGTCTTAATTATTCAGAGGGCCTTGTAGAATGGGACTGGCTCAAATTTCCAATGGCAGAGTAATAAAACATGTTACACGTACTTATTTTGAACATAAATACCTACCATACAAAATTACCTAAACCTAGCAAAATTAAAGCAAGGCCTTTTATCTTTCCTTTTGCTTCAAAACAACTATAAAAATACAAGAAATTTAAAATTCATGAATAAATACATAAAAACAAAAAAACAAATTTAAAAAACACACAAAAAACACTTAGTTCATCTTCTTTGGTATAAAACATTTAATGACATATCAAGTCCTAGTCTGGATTTAATTTACCACTACAGCTTCATGTTCTGGTCTTCAATTTTCCCCATGAACAAAATACTAAGGCCACAGTAAACTCATTTTTTCCTTATAGATTTTATGCAATTTTACATCTCCATATCTATGTTTATGTTATTTTTTTTGCACAGAATCCCCTCCCACCCACCACCACCCCCAAACCTCTGCAAATCTCCCCTTCTTCAGATAGCCATCTCTACTCCACACCTCTTCTTACTCCTCAACAAAATGATGCAACTATATTTTAATTAAATGCATGCATATCTGTCTCCCTGAGATAATTTGAGTTTTTCAAGGGAAGTGACTATTTCCAGTCACCGTGTTTACAATTGTCTTGCTTTCCTCCCTTCCTTCTTCCCCACTGTTCCTCCCGCCTAACTTTTCCTAAGTAATATCACAGTTATGATAAATCCAATACAGTACCTGATCTCATGGTATTTACCACCTTGTAAGGAAAAGAGTCAAGTAAAAAACAATTATATACCCGTGTACCCGTGTCTTGATAAGGGAAAAGCACTTGCTTCCTAGAAATAACAGTGAAAAGTAAAGTATACTAAATATTTACTTTGTCATCGACAGTTCTATAATAATTTTACCTACTTTGACTTTCTAATCTCATACCAATCATAAATCTGATGCGATTATTATGCTCACTTTGCAGATGAGGACTTAGAAGTCTAGGGGGGTTAAAATAAATTCCTATGACAAACAGCTGCGTGTCAGCTGAGGTGCTGGGCTTTCCGGGTGGATACTTTCAATGACTGTGTATGTTGCCTCTCATTACATGTAGGGTAGAAATATAAATGCTGCAATGTTGAAGCAGCTTCTTTTGAACATATGATAACCAATTCCTAACTAATAAATCATAATCTGATAGATTATTATTTTATTAACACACACTATACTTTTATCTGTATTGCAAGTGCTTATTTTTTTCTGATTTAACTCACATTTGTATATTTCAGTTAAAATGTAAATTTCTATAAAATGATTCATTTAAGACTTCTTTTGTTCTTTCTACTCTGGCACAGTGCTGGATACATACATGGTTTACTTATGATAAATACTTGACCAGTAATTGATATATTTCCAATGCTATTTAAGTTCACTAAACTTTTTTTTCAATTACTCTTGAATGGTCTTTAACAAAGAATGTAAATCAAAGTTATCTGTGGAACTTTATTCACAATACATGTAATTGGACTTACATGTCATTTTCTTTTTGGTAGGTATCATCTTGGATCCAAATACTTAATGAAGAAAAAATGTATCTTTTTGTAGGGATTAGGGCTTGAGAAACCAGCTTAAGGATATACTGACACTCTTGCTGCTGCTACCACTGTGAATCATCATGTTCTTTGCATCTGACCCAGCAGGTTTGTGTCTGGTACCTGAACCCATGAAACTGTGACAGTCTAACTTAGCTTGCCAGTAGGGTAAATCTCAAATCTTTCCACAGTGATTGGCCCATATTTTTTTTCTGAAAGGGGCTCATCAGAAAGCAATAGGCACTCACTTTTAGTTAAAATTTTAACAAGACCTAGAATAATGTATTGAGATTTTATTTGAAATTTAAATCCATAATTAGTCCACTTTGTAAGTTAATATTTTTCTCAGCAATGTATCCCATCCTACTAACTGTAGCATTCAGCTCCTGGCATCCACAATCATTGTCCTTGAAATAAGTCTCTTTGATCTGCAATCTTCTTCCACAATATTGTTATCCAACTGCCTCTTCCACCTTTAACTTTCCCTTAAACATTGTTTCCTGTGCTGCTTCTTGCAAGTTCTTCCTTCTAAGAATTAAAACTCAACCATGAAACTCCCAAGCAATTTTGTTTTCTCCTC
The DNA here is from genome assembly GCF_000327345.1 of Myotis davidii. NCBI lineage: Eukaryota > Metazoa > Chordata > Mammalia > Chiroptera > Vespertilionidae > Myotis > Myotis davidii. Next base: position 1,222,070 of record NW_006293550.1, read on the forward strand.
ATCTGTTTTGGTTTTTGTGGGGAAGCAGGGCGAGGGAATTTCATAGTATTTATTTTATACTACTTTGCAGTACAGCTACTATTATGCTTTCTCTCTTTCTATATTATAAACTTCTTAAGAATTTTAATGCAGTTTTATTCATTTTGATGACCTCTATCCCCCATAGCGTGGCATAATTACTTGAATTTAATGGTTAGTGAAACCCATTCTGAATGAATGAATTTTAAGTATGTAATTAACATATAATTATTGTACGTTGACCAAGTGTGTAATACGATTCCAATATAGGCACTTTTCTTTTATTACTTTTTATAAGCCCAAAATACATTAGATAAACATGGTTTGTATTTATAGAGGGAAATTGGTACATAACTATATTGTTTTCCAAGGGTTTTAATTGACTGGTTAGAATAGTTCAAATAAAATATCAATAGATCTTTAATATTAGGCTAAGTATATATATATTTAGTTTTGTTTTAATTTGAAAATTCTATGAACAGTAAAACGCGTATTGGTGATACAAACACAAGACAAATATTAAAACTAAATTATGCCCTTTTAAATATATGACTTTAGATTCAGGTGAATAGCATAGTGGTTAGACACATATAATTTACTAAGTGATCCCCCAAACTCTAGACCCATCTGGCACCATACATAGTTATTACAATATTATTGACTAAATTCCTTATGTAGTACTTTGCATCCTCATTATTATTTTGCAATTGCCAATTCAAACTACTTGAATGTCAACTCTAATTGAAAAAAATGGCTTTAGGCTAAGGCCTTCAATCAAAGACCCACAAATATTTGTGTTTCATGGATCACAAGAGTTTTGCTAAATCAATGATGGTTCTGCTTACAAGGAAGTCCCTTGTTCAAGGCTTTAATGATAAGGAATGAAATATATCAAAGAAGTACATAATAAGTTTGTAGGAAAAAGTGTTTTCTTGGTGAGTTCCATGCATTCTATTATATAGCCCCATGTTTATGTGAGATCTCAGTTTATCTGAATGTTATGTAAGATCTTAGATCTAGAACCCAAGCATTGATGTTTATGTATCTACTAGTGGCCCGGTGCATGAAATTCGTGCATGGGGGAGGATGTGTTCCTCAGCCTGGCCTGCACCCTCTCCAATTTGGGACCCCTCGAAGGATGTCCTACTGCCAGTTTATAGGGATTGGGCCTAAACCAGCAGTCAGACATCCCTCTCGCAATCCAGGACTGCTGGCTCCTAACTGCTCACCTGCCTGCCTGTCTTCCTGATTGCCTCTAACCACTCTGCCTGCCGGCCTGCTTGCTCCCAACAGCCCCAACCCCACTACCAGCCTGCTTTCCCCCAAAAGCCCCCCCCCTGCCAGCCTGATCACCCAAAACTGCCCCCCGCTGGCCTGCTCACCCCAAACTGCCCCCCCGTGTCCTGATCACCTCCAACTGACCCCCACTGATGGCCTGCTTGCTCCCAACTGGCCCCTCTGCTGGTCTGCTTACCCCAAATGGCCCCGCCCCCCCACCAGCCTGATCACCCACAACTGCCCTCCCCTCTTGGCCTCTAACCACCTCTACCTCAGTCCCGCCACCATGGCTTTGTCCAGGAGAACATCTGGAAGGTCTCCTGGAAGGTTTTCCAGTCTAAGTAGCATATTACTCTTTTATTAGTATAGATATATTTGTCTGTAAATATGATTATGATTGCAGCTATGAGTAGGACCAGGTAAAATTCTATAGAATGGGCCTTTTATTACAGATGGTTTGTCATGTATGCATTTTTTTAAAGAAGTAAAAATTACTTTAAAAAATGTTTCAGGAAGACTTTGAGAAATTTACAGTATCTGCTTTTCTTCCAAGGAAGTTGTCACTTTTATGCCAGAGTGAGAATTATTTGTATGCTTTGTATGTCAGCATTGGGCCACTGTGACTGGGGGGCACTTAGCTTGACTTGAGAGTAATTGTCTTGCTCACTGGCTGGGAGGGAGGGTGTGTGGCAGAGGAGATAAATACTCAGTTCTGGATTATTCATAGATTGCTGACTTTCTGGATTGATTGTGCAAGCCCCTCCTTTTATTGATGTCCACCTTCTATTGACAGACATCTACCCTGGGAGAGAAATGAGATGAAACTCTCTTTCTTTTCATTGTAAAAAGCATTTGAATTCCTAAGGTGTGATAAGGCCACCCAGCGATCCACAGTCAAGGTACACATTTTCATGGAGGATGTTCCCACTCTTGAATAAATTAAAACAATTTTTTCTTTTAATTTAAACTTCCTTCTATAACTGTTTTCTTGTTACTTAAAAGCTAGTTTTTTTTGAAACTACTTCCAAAGCTTTTAAGCTGTATATGTCCTTATAATGAATTTATAAATAAGAATTGAGCCCGGCCGGGTTGACTCAGTGGTTTAGCATCGACCTATGAACCTGAAGTCACAGTTTGATTCCAGGTGAGGCCACATGCCCGGGTTGTGGGCTTGATCCCCAGTATGGGGCGTGTAGGAGGCAGCTCATCAATGATTCTCTCTCCTTAATTGATGTTTCTATCTCACTCCCTCTCCCTTCCTCTCTGAACCAGTAAGAATATATTTTAAAGACAGACAGAGAGAGAGAGAGAGAGAGAGAGAGAGAGAGAGAGAGAGAGGAGAGTATATATGTTTATAAATAAGAAAACATGTATTTGATGCTCTTTGAAAGTCTTATTTTCTTTCATTAAAACTTGTGCAGTATAGGGAACTCCATAGATTCTCTTAATTTGAAGAAAGTTAGAGGTAAAGGTCCATCACATAAGCATTGCTGTTATTCGGACAAACAGTGACAGTTGATTCGGGTCATTTGAATGTCCACGCTCTGTTTTAATTTGTATATTCGTTTTGACTCTGTCATATGCTCAAACTTCAGGGGAAGTCATGAGAACCTATTATTTTTGCCTGCTCCCTCCTTTATGTTGGAAATATTCTTTTTTACCCAGAGGGACCTTAACTTTGATGTAAGGGGTTGTTTCCGTTGCCAACTCTTTTCTTCCTTGCCAAGTAAGAGATTGTTGTGAACTCTTTAGTGATGCCTTCCCCAGGATATTTGCCGATGTGGTTGGGAAAAGTCATTTCATCCCCGACCTTAGGCATGCCAGGTGCTGGGGTGCCACTCGCCTGTGCCCAGCTCTCCGATCCCAATGTGGCTCTCTCTCCCTCCGATCGCCATGGCGACCACCAGGACACAGGCCGGGCGGCACCCTTGGGTCCCTGGGGGTGCTGCCTGGCCTGCGTCTGGGCTCTCTCTCTCTCCCCGATCCCCATGGCAACAACCAGGATGCAGGCCGGGCTCTCTCTCCCTCCAATCGTCATGGGATCACAGGGCCGCAGGCAAGGTGGCACCCCCGCGGCTCTTGCCTGCTGCCTGGGTTTCCAATCACTGTTCTTCCATCCTTCCCCTTTCGCCTCCCATCATTGTGCCATCTTTGTTGGCAGTTAATTTGCATATTGCCCTAGTTAGTCAATGGGAAGTGTAGCGGAAGTAGGGTTAATTACCCTTTTTTTCTTTTATTAGATAGGATTCTAAATGTGCTATACTATGGATATAGGCAATTCTGTAGTAGACAAGTGACTGAAAAATGATACTTGATCTTTTAGGACCATTTCTGCTAATTTTTTTCATTACATATGTATTATAAAACTAAAATCACAACGTTACTTTTTTGCTTCATGGCAGTATTTTCTTCTTATATGATATATAGGGCATCCCCAAAAATATATACAAATAGTTTGAATTATTATAAAGGCAGTGTTTATAAAAATACATTTTATTTTTAAAATTGCACTATCAGCTGTTATAGTGTGTATACATTTTTGGGGGGACACCCTATATAATTATATAATTTTATGTAATATGAAAGATGTTTCACCTTCTTTGAACATAGGTACATTGTTAGCAAAGGAAAATGATTCAGAAATACCCTGGGCATCAAGACCTCTTTGACTCAGGGAGACAAATATTTGAAACAGAAAAGGGATTTAATTTTTAGTCTTATGATCTTAGTTTGAATCCTGGATCTGGAAGCAATTTGGAAAAGATATAATATTTAAATAAAAAAACATTTCTAGGTTCTGTGGATGGTGTTTTGGAGGGAGAAATGATTGTTGGCAGGTATAGTTTGATGGCTATTAGATGTGAACAGAAAAACAACAACAACCCACCATTGCGTAAGTTGTAGAGATAACAGATTTAAGAAATCTAAGAGAAGAAACAAAACAGCAGAAAATATGGTTCTCTGGTTTCTGATTTTGACAACCGGATAAATAGAGTTACTGCAATACTATATGTATTTTCACAAATTGCAAAATGCAACATTTAAGCCTAAAGAAAAACATTAATAAATCATCTTTGTGGAGGTAGAGCATGGGGAAAAGACAGGATGGGAATAGTATTTCTATGAACATTATTTGTTATTCAATATTGATTTTGAAATAGTAAATATTTAAACATTCAAAAAATAAAATGGAATTGATAATGAAAATTCCAATGGAAAAAATTTCTAAAAGTAGCCAACTATAAAAAAATGTATCAATTTTTCAAATTACTGACATACTGTATGGAGAAAATAACAACTTTAAATGCTTTTTACAACAAATTTGGACTTTGATACTCAATGGACTGTATTCTGAAAACAAATGCATCCATAGGATATATATTGTTAGTTGCAGTATTGCTATACTTATTCTGAAAGTGTGTGTGTGTGTGTGTGTGTGTGTGTGTGTGTTGATAATGAAACTTATAAATAATTATGCCAGTACTGTAAGAAGCTAAGATTTTCAATGTATAAAAGAAAAGATAATATAACACTCAAAACAATTGACTATATCTAATATGAAATGGAAATATCAGCATGCTCTCATAATTTTTTGTTTTTGTTCTTTTAAATGAATTAGTTTCTAATTTTGTCTACTGAAAAAGCTCAGATTATGTTCTTTAAAAATATTTCCCCGGTGAAGAGAAAAAGGGCTTCCTAGACTATAAGATTCTAAGCTTCAAGCTAGAAATGTGCTAAATAGGAGAGCAAGACAGTTTGGAAGAATAGGTAAGAAAAGAGGCTTCCACCTGTTGATTCTGAGTTCCTCCTGGACATGAAATCATGAGAAGGGGTTAGAAGTTTTTATTTGAGGCTTTGGCTCTGCAATTTAATATGTATTCATTGGATTTCTGTGAAATTTAAGGAATTTAATCTAATGATCTTTAGGACACTAGCCATTTTCAAAAGTATATGATTCTGTCACTCTATGTACTATGACTACATTTAAAAAAACAAACAAACTCAAGAGATGGAGCATTGGTGCCTGGTAGGAGGCACTGAAATTGTCACTCAGAATAAAAAGGACAGCGTCAATTCCATCGCTTTGTTGAATTAATGATTTACATGTAGTAAGTCAGAGTTAGTTTTGTTAAGTTAGTAGTAGTACTGCCTTTCTTTTGCTCTTTTCCTAATTTATAATTAGTTTGATTTATTTATAACTTTGAGTTTGTTACTTAAAGTTAAAAAGAAGCATGTTAAAGTATAAAATAATTATGTATTTTTCTATTTCATAATCCACATTTAAATATGTATTGAAGTTTTTCCAATCCCTACACCCAATTATTTTACTTCACCTTTAGACTTAGTTTAACTTTCCTATTTAGACTTCTTCCCAGGTATTTGTGATCCATTTTATGAAAAAGTACTTCCTGACATCTGCCTTGAATTTCCTTTTCCCCAGTCCCAGTCCTGAACTCTCATCTTGTTATCTTCCTTAAGTGGAAAATAGTCTGCTTGACATAATTTCTATCATGTTCAGTTCTGTGTACTTCATTGAAATCTTTCTTAATTATGTTCTTCCCAAGAGAGCACTTAATCGTTTTTAGCCTGTCTTTATAGATTTTTACCTGTTGGCCCTAGGGTAAACCCTGTATTTTTTAAAGTAATTTTGATAGTTTGAAAGGCTCGAGTACTTAATTAAAAGAATCCTCAGTAAAACAATATTAACAAAATACTAAAACTCAATTTTCATGATTTGGAAGAATTAGTGTTCTCTGACAAAGAAAAGAATGTCCAAAGAACAAAGTGGTATAAAATATAGTGCAGTCACTCATACATTTTAGTTCCATCTCTTTTCCCTTTTATTTATTTCTTTTAGTATCTTGTTGGTTCAAATGGGGTGATGAAACAATATTTTAAGTATTCATTTTCCTTTAATGTTTACTTCCTACCCAACAGAGAATAAATATCTAATACTTAGAAGACATTAAATAAATATTTCCATTTAGATTGTTTCTCATATTTACTAGTATTAACGTAAGGTTAAAATGTTATAGGACCAATGGGGGGGAAAAGAGGCATCACAATAAAATGGGAAACCAATTGCTACTTCCGTTTAAATGGACAATTAATATAATAGCTCAAGATTCACACTGGAGGGAAACACGAGTGAATATACATTTTGTCTAATGTACATTAGACAATGAATATACATTTTGACTTATAATGTGAATTAATGGCTCTATATATAAACCATAAAGAAAAAGCTATTTTCACTTAACATGGTACTAAATACTGTCTATATTAAGACATCCCTAGTTAAAAGGATATTTTTAAGTGAACATATTGAAGTAATTTACAGAGTACATAATAATTGACAATATGTTAATTATCAGAGATCATAGTTGACTCTATAAATAGCAGAACACGTATATTAAATATATTAATAACCTTCAAACCTTGGGCCTCCTAAATATTTTTTTTAATGCTTGGTCTGGGTAGCTATTATAATAGGCATGTAAATTGGTAATCTTGAAACATTTTCTCTCAAAAATATCATTAGCAGTTTAACTGAATTTGAAATATGGACACACAGTCAAGAAGAGAAATTCCAGAAATTATCGTAGAGTTTTTCTTTCTTTTCACAGAAGAATTTACTTTAGTTCAGAATTCTGACCAATCTCAAAGGAACATTTCGTAATTATTTTGGGTCTATAAATTTTGCAGGGAAAAAAGTAAAACTGGCTTTCAGACAAATATGAAAGCAAACTAGTAAATGCTTCTCTATGCAAAGCAATTGTGTTGCATCTTCTGAAACAGTGTTTGAAAATGTATGCCTTCATAAACTTCATTGCTATTGCTTGTGTAGGAAAAAATGAAACTGATATGGCCTGAAGATAATGTTTAACACTTTTCTGCCTATTTCCTAAACAATGGTCAAAAGTTTAATTAGGTATTGGAGAGTTTAGCACAAAGTAAAGTTGTGGATCCTTGCTTGGTCATAAAAGAATAGAAAAGAAAAGAAAAGGAGGGAAAAGAAAACAAAAGGAGAGAAAAGAAAAGAAAAGGAAAAGAAAAGAAAAAGAAGTGTCTGAACTTTGAAAGTGGTAGCTTAATTGGGTTTTAAAAATATTTATCAGCTACTTGTTGGCATTAAATAATATATTTGGTGATTATTCATTAAAGGCCATTTGCTTTTAAAGTAGAACAAATTAAGAAGTCTGAACTCTTTGCATCTGTTCAGCATAGAATATTATACTTTACTAATATTTTCATGTGCAGATTTGCAATTAAAAAATGAAAATCATTTCAATGAATCTTGGTTAAAGGGTTTACCTGGACAGTAAAGCATTAATTCTTCCAAAACTATTTTTTTTCTATCATCCTATATAATAAAAGCCTAATATGCAAATTGACCAAATGGTGGAATGACCAGTGGCATGACTGATTGCTATGATGCACACAGAGCACCAGGGGGCAGATGCTCAACACAGGAGCTGCCCCCAGCCCGCAGGCCCCAGGCCAGCCAAGGGGGGGTGGCAGGGGGCAGGACCAGCAAGCGGGCAGTGCCAGGCTGGCCATGGTGGGTGCCAGCGGGGTCCCCCAATCGCCCTGCCAAACACCCCACAGATTGACCCTGATTGCCGGCCAGGCCTAGGGACCATACCCATGCATGAATTTCATGCACTGGGCCTCTAGTCAATCATAAGTGAGATAAAACAAAAATTCTTATGAAAAGCAGATCTTTTTGAAGTGCCTTGCTGTGTCAAGAAAATAAACCAGAAAAATTAGTATACTGTCACATATTAATTATAAAAAGGAAATATAAGTGAACCATGGTCTTTCTGTTATCTTGAAGTTGATTACAGTAATACTAACATCTACCTGAACAACAATTTAGAAGATCCTCTACAACTTTGCCACATTCTTATTTGATAATAATTTACACATGACTTCTTCCATAATCCAAGACAGCTAAACAAGTTATTGTCAATGATTTGATCTAAAATCAGATACTTATCAGATGCAAATGTAAATTTTTTAAAATACAAATTCCCCTAAATATCAACATAGGCACAAAAAACTGTTCACAACAAACTTTATATTTTTAGGGTATATTTTATAATCATCAATATAAATTATTTTTCTACTGTGTTACTTTTTTAAAAATGTGAAAATGAACCTCTCAGCGATAAAACTTTTGAAAGTAAAACAACAAAAATCACCACTATTACTGTTAAGATTCACAGTTGCTGTACCCTACCCTGTGAGTAAATTATTTTTCTTCTAAGGAAATAACTTGTCCTTGGAAATTATTTAGCTTTATTCCAGCTCAATCTATTAAAAACATGAAATGACTAGTCAAAAATGGTAAATCCCAGTTATTAATTGTTGAATTGCTCTTCCAGTGCTGAATGCCAAAGGTCAGAGGTTCCCTTCTGGACACAGCAAATAAAAGCCAGACCACATGCAAGGTGAGTGAACATACATGTATTCTTAATTTTACAGTAAAAAAAATATTTGAAAAAATAAGGCTAGCCTTTGCTTCCTTGTGCTGTTTCTTATGTTTTATATCCATTTGTTTAAAGTCCTATTCTCTTTGCATATTTTTTTTCAAACTGCACCAACCTGTTTTCTCAGGCATACATTTCTTCAAACTTCTCTCATTGTTGACAAACTCTTTTGTGTAATGTTTTCTTTTTTCTTTCTGATAATCTCTAGTTTCTTTATCTGTAATATTTAACCTCTTATTTTACTATTATTTTTTTTTTGAAATACTAATGTGCAATAGGTTGATTTTAATATGCTCAATTACACCCACAATTAAGAAAAGACACATTATATCAACATTGGGATATCACTTTATATCCCTATCAATTTGGCAAAGTAATTAAAGTTTAGCAATACTGTTGTCAACGATGAGAGAAAATAGGCACTTTCATACACCATGGAAGTATAAATTGACTCCAGTTTTTATTTACTTATTTTAATTTTTATTGTTTTAAGTATTTATATAGTCTTACATATGTCTCCTTTTTCCCCCATTGACATCCCCCCGACTACCCCTACCCCCAGGCACATGCCCTCACCCCCCAGTGTCTGTGTCCATTGGTTATGTTTATATGCATGCATACAAGACCTTTGGTTGAACCCCCTCACCCCCGCCCCCTGCATCCCCTGCCTTCCCACTAAAGTTTGATGGTCTATCTGATGCTCCTCTATCTCTGTATCTATTTTTGTTCATCAGTTTATGTTGTTCATTATATTCCACAAATGAGTGAGATCATGTGGTATTTATCTTTCTCTGACTCGCTTATTTTACTTAGCATAATGATCTCCAGGGCCACCCATGCTGATGTGAATGGTAAGAGTTTTTTCTGTTTTACAGCAGTGTAGTATTCCATTGTGTACATGTACCATAGCTTTATAATCCACTCATCTGCTGATTCAACAACTCAACTTAGGTTGTTTCCAAATCTTGGCTATTCTAAATTGTGCTGCTATGCACACAGGATTGCAAATGTCCTTCCTGATTGGCGTTTCTGGTTTCTTAGGATATAGTCCTAGAAGTGGGATCACTGGTTCAAATGGAAGTTCCATTTTTAATTTTTTGAGGAAACTCAATACTGTTCTCCACAGTGGCTGCACCAATCTTCATTCCCACCAGCAGTGCAGGAGGGTTCCTTTTTCTCCACATCCTCACCAGCACGTGTTGTTTGTTGATTTGTTGATGACAGCTATTCTGACAGGTGTGAGATGGTACCTCATTGTCGATTTAATTTGCATCTCTCGGATTATTAGTGATTTAGAGCATGTTTTCATATGTCTCTTAGCCTCATGTATGTCCACTTTTGAACGATGTCTATTTAGGTACTTTGCCCATTTTAAAAAATATATATTTTATTGATTTTTTACAGGGTATGTGCTCGCAACCAAGGTACATGCCCTTGACCAGAATTGAACCTGGGACCCTTGAGTCTGCAGGCTGACACTCTATCCGCTGAGCCAAACTGGTTAGGGCCCTCTGCCCATTTTTGGTTGGATTGTTTATCTTCTTTTTGTTAAGGTGTAAGAGTTCCCTATAAATTTTGGAGATTACAACCTAATCAGATATAACATTGGCAAATACGTTCTCCCATGCAATGGGCTTTCTTTTTGTTTTGTTAATGTTTTCTTTTGCTATGCAGTAGCTTTTTAGTGTTATATAGTCCCATGTGTTTATTTTTTCCTTAGTTTCCATGGTCCTAGGAGCTGTGTCATAAAGATAGTGCTATGAGATATGCCTGCTATTTTGCTGCCTATGGATTCTTCTAACATTTTTATGGTTTCCCGCCTTATATTTAAGTCCTTTATCCATTTTGAGTTTATTTTTGTGTATGGTATAAGGTGGTGATTTAGTTTCATTTTTTTTTGCATGTATCTGACCAATTTTCCCAACACCATTTATTGAAGAGACTCTCTTGAATCCATTGTGAGCTCTTGCCTCCTTTGTCAAATAATAATTGAGAGTAATATAGCTTGATATCTGGTATTGTGATCCCTCCATCTTTGTTCTTCTTTCTCAAGATTGCTGTGCTAGTTGAGGTCTATTTTTATTTCATATGAATTTTTGGAGAGTTTGTTCTAGGTCTGTGAAATATGCCATAGGTAACTTAATGGGGATTGCATTGAATCTATAGATTGCTTTGGGTAGTATGAGTATTTTAATGATGTTGATTCTACCAACCCATGAACATGATATATTCTTACATTTGTTTATGTTGTCCTCTATCTCTTTTTTCAACATCCTGTAGTTTTCTGAATACAGGTCTTTTACCTCCTTAGTTAAGTTTATTCCTAGATATCTTAATTTTGGGGGTGCAGTGGTAAATAGTGTTTTGTTTGTTTCTCTTTCTCTGAGTTCATTAGCTTATAAAAAAGTCATAGATTTCTAGGTGTTAATTTTGTATCCTGCTAAATTGCTGAATTCATTTATTAAATCTAGTAGTTTTTTGATGGAGACGT
>NW_006293550.1:1233484-1236663 GCF_000327345.1 Myotis davidii
GAGGGAGGGTCCCAGGGCCTTGTCTGACAATCCTTTGAACTTCACTCCTACTCTCACAAGGAGAGGCTGAGCTCTTCAGGGCGAGGCTCCACTCTTTGGACAAGACTCAGTTCTCCAAGGATCTGAGCCAGGGGTGGGCAAACTTTTTGACTCGAGGGCCACAATGGGTTCTTAAACTGGACTCAGAAGAAGGAGCTGCGGCGTGTTTCCCGACGTTGCCATGTTAATACTGCTGCTGGTGAAGGGGCGGAGGGGAGAGTAAGAGAACCCTCCACTCTTTTGGCTCTGCGGGCTGGATAGAACAGCCGAACGGGCCAGATCCGGCCCGCAGGTCGTAGTTTGCCCACAGCTGCTCTATTCCCACCTTGCTGAGAGTTTTAACCAAGAAAGGGTGCTTGATTTTGGCAAATGCTGTTTCTGCATCAATTGATATGATTATATGTTTTTTATCTCTCAATTTGTTTATGTGATGTATCACATTTATTGATTTGTGGATATTATCCCATCCTTGCTTGCATCCCTGGAATAAATCCTACTTGGTCATGGTCTATGATCTTTCTAATGTAATGCTGGGTCCAGTTTGTTAGGATTTTGTTGAGGCTTTTAGCATCTGTGTTCATCAGAGATATTGGCCTGTGATTCTCTTTCTTTGTAGTGTCTTTATCTGGTTTTGGGTTAGGGTAATGCTAATAGAAAGAGCTCGGAAGTGTGCCTTCCTCTTGCATGTTTTGGAAGAGTCTGAGGAGGGTAGGTTTCTTTGAGTACTTGCTCAAACTCCCATGTGAAATCACCTGGCTCAGGGCTTTTGTTTGTTGGAAGTTTTTGATTACTGCTTCAATTTCATCGATAGTTATCAGCCTGTTTAGGTTTTCGGATTCTTCTGATTGAGTTATGGAGGGTTCTATTTTTCTAAGAATATGTCATTTTCAAGTAGGTTGTCCAGTTTGTTGGAGCCATATTATATTTTTAGTATTTTTTTTTTTTTGCAATTCTTTGTATCTCTGTGGTGTTGGTTGTTACTTTACGTATTTCATTTCTGATTTTGTTTATTTGGGTCCTCTCTCTTTGTGAGCCTGGATAATCAATCTTGTTTATCTTTTCACAGAAACAGCTCTTGGTTCTATTGATCTTTTGTATTGTTTTTTTGGTCTCTATGTCATTTATTTCCATTCTGATCTCTATTATTTCCTTCCTTCTACTTACTCTGGGCTTTTCTTGTTGTTCAATAAACATAAATTATTAGTTTTTAAAAAAAATATATACCCTATATAATAAAAGGCTAATATGCACCAGAAGCCAGGCTCACAGCTGGTGAGTGCAGCAGCGGTGGCAGGGAGCAGAACTAAGCCGTCAGTCGGGCATTCCCTGAGGGCTCCCTGACTGTGAAAGGGTGCAGGCTGGGCTGAGGGACACCCCCCCCTTCCCAGTACACGATTTCATGCATCAGGCCTCTAGTATATATATTTCAGAGAGGAAATATATATATTTCACATCAGTGCTGAGTGAGAATCATTGATCGGCTGCCTCCTGCACACCCCACACTGGGGATTGAGCCTGCAACCAGGCCATATGCCCCAACCAGAATCAAACTCTGACCTCCTGGTTTATAGGTCAATGATCAACCAGCTAGCCATGCTGGCCATGCCAAAAATTGGTAATTTTAATGAATTTAAATTCATGTCTTCCTCTATATTTTGTAGTTTTTGTTGGAAGTTTTTGATTACTGCTATTAAGTTTGATTATTGTTAATAAGTTTTTCTTACCCCAAAATTTATAACTATGTTTCCCTATTAGTTAGAGTTTAATGGTTTTGATTTTTATACATAAATTCTTAATCTGTGAACAATTTGTGTAGTGTGGGAAAGGCATCCAATTTTATTTGTTCTTCACTTTTTGATAATAAGTCATTATGTAGTGACTTCACTAATAGAAAAGGCAATTTGGTATGACATTTAGATAACTATTTCAGAGTTATTTTGGTAAAAACTTAGTATGTATGTATTCCCACATCTTAAAAAGTTTTCCTGTATCTTTATATTGCAGGCATGTATAAGAACATATTCTGATTTTACAAACTACAGTTTTACATTTCATATCTTCACTGAAGGCATAACTCATTTATATTCATCATAATTACTGAAGTATTTGATCCATGCTTATCAGTTAATTTTATTCTATACATTTTGAATATTTTCTTTTATTTGCATTATTTTCAATTAATTATGATATTTAATTTTTTATTTTAATGTTTTTTTCCTCTACTGGTTTGGATATTGTATATAGTATTTATATTATTTTAGGAAATACAAATTTTAATGTTCAAACTTATTTTAACAAAGTTTAATTGATTCTCAAAAGTAACCAATTTCTTTTCTCTTCTTTGGAGCAATACAACCATGATGTCTTTTCCCCTAATATATATATATAATTTTATTATTTAGATATTATGAAATATACCTAATATTTGCATTTACCCATTTCTTTGCTTAATTATTCTAATATCTCAGATCTTTTCTCCTGGTCATTTTTCTTCTGTTTTAACAGTAACCTTTAGAATTTTGCTTAGTGAGGGGATATTGCTGGTAACTCTGTCTTTTTTTTTTATCTAAAAATATAACTTATTTCATCATTGTTTGTAAAAGGCAGTTTCATTGTGATTTTATTCTATCTGTACAATTATTTTATTTCTTAGCACATTCAAGATATAGTTTTACCATCTTCTGTCCTTCATTATTGCAGTTGGCAAATCAGCCTTGTTGTTTCTTTGAAAATCATTTGTTTTTCCCTCTGGCTACTTTCAAGATACTCCTTTTGTTTTTGGTAATATGCTATTTCATTCTCATGTATTTATATGTAGATTTCTTTTTATTTATTCTAATTGAGATTTTTTAGAGTCTCAGAAACTGAAGATTTAAGATTATTAGCTCTGAAACTTCCAAGCCACTATATTTTCATTTATGTGCTTCTGGGTTATTGATTTGTTTTATATAGTATAATAGAATAGAATAGAATAGAATAGAATAGAATAGAATAGAATAGAATAGAAACATGGTAATTGGCATACGACTGCTACCCTTCCCATTGGCTAATCAGCAAGATATGCAAATTAACTGGCAGCCAAGATGGCCACCAGCAGCCAGGCAGCTGATGCGAACAGGGAGGCTTGCTTGCTTCAGCGG
>NW_006293550.1:1237245-1238288 GCF_000327345.1 Myotis davidii
TCCACCCTCCTCTGTTCATGACAGGGGGAGGCGCCCCAATCCCTGATTGGCCCTGCTCTGTGTGTGACAGGATGCGGTGCCCCAAAACCCCCTCCCCATGGGCTCTGCTCTGTGTGTGACAGGGTAGAGCCATAACCTCCCCATTGGCCCTTCCCTGAGTGTGAGAGTGGCCGTGCCCCAACCCCCTGATCGGCCCTGCTCTGTGGGTGATAGAGGGAGGTGCCACAACCCCCACCCCTCCCACCCCTCCCACGGGCCCTGCTCTGTGTGTGATGGGGTAGAGCCATAACCACCCCATCGGCCCTGCCCTGAATGTGAGAGTGGTGGCATCCCAACGCCCTGATGGGCCCTACTCTATGGGTGATAGAGGGTGGTGCCCCAACCCCCTGATCCGCCCTGCTCTGTGTGTGACAGGGGGTGTTGCCCCAACTCCCCTATCGGCCCTACTCTCTGAGTGACAGGGGGGAGCTCCTCAACCCCCTGATGGGCCCTGCTCTGTGCATGACAGGGGGTGGCGCCGTAACCTCCCCATCGACCCTGCCTTGAGTGTGATAGGGGGTGGTGCCCCAACCCCCCAATCGGACCTACCCTGAGCGTGACTGGGGGTGGCATTGAAACCTCCCGATCCGCCCTGCTCTGTGCATGACAGGGGGCGGCGCCCCAACTCCCCAATCGGTCCTGCTCTGAGCCCGACCAGGGGCTGCACCTAGGGATTGGGCCTGCCCTCTACCACCCGGGAGCAGGCCTAAGCCAGCAGGGCGTTATCTCCCGAGGGGTCCCAGACTGCGAGAGGGCACAGGCCAGGCTGAGGGACATTTAGTATAATATAATAATATAACATAATCCTATATAATAAAAGGGTAATATGCCAATAGACTGACCAGCGCAACAACTGGTCACTATGATGAGCACTGACCATCAGGGGGCAGACACTCAATGCAGGATCTGCCCCATGATGGTCAGTACGCTGCCACAGGGGGAGTGCTGCTCAGCCAGAAGCCAGCTCAGGGCTGGTGAGTTGCTGGCAAGCACAGCGGCAGTGG
>NW_006293550.1:1238344-1239923 GCF_000327345.1 Myotis davidii
GCTGCCCCTGCCTCTCCAGCACTGCTAAGGATGTCTGACTGATGGCTTAGGCCCCCAAGGGCTCCTGGACACCCAGAGGGAGCTGACCAGGCTTCGGGACCCCCCCCAGGGCATGAATTTTATGCACTAGGCCTCTAGTATAGTATAATACAATACAATACAATACAATATAATACAATACAATACAAAATAATCTTATATAATAAAAGACCAGTGACTAAAACGGTGAAACAACCAGAATGACCAGAGACCAGAACGACCGTGGCCCCTCCCCCCCGTTGGCCGAAACCCCCAGTGGGGACCCCCACCCCGATTGGGGGCCCCCATTAGGGCAGACTGGTCCCTACCCATGCACATGGCCTCTATCCTATATAATAAAAGAATATTGACCCTAAAGGCAGAATGACCAGAATAACCGCTTGACCAGTAACTATGAGGTGCACTACCACCTTTCGGTCAGCAGGCTCCAATTCCCCAATGGCAAATGGGGAACCGGGGGTGAGTGGCGAGGGACACTGGTGGAGCCAGGCCAAGGGCCCGGCCCCGCTTATTGCCCCACACACAGAGGACAACCAGAGGTGTGGGCGGAGCCGGCGAGCAGGTGGGAATGCCAACCTCTCTGGCCCTTTCCCCTGCTGTCAGGCTCCGATTGCCCAATGGCAAATAGGGACTCAGGGGTGGGTGGTGGTGAGGGGTGGGTCCTGCTGCGAGCAGACAGGGAAGATGGCCTTGATCTCAGGCAGGCCTAGGGCTCATACCTGTGCACAAATTTTATGTGCCGGGCCTCTAGTATCTACACTAATAAAAGAGAAACATGGTAATTGGAGTACGACCGCTACCCTTTTCATTGGCTAGTCAGGGCAATATGCAAATTAACTGCCAACTAAGATGGCGGTTAACTGCCAACAAAGATGACGGTTAATTTGCATATGTAGGCACAATGCAGGGAGGCGAAAGGGAAAGCAGGAAGAAGCCCCCTGCCACTGACAGTGATTGGAAACCCAGGGGGGAGCTAAGAGCTGGGGGACAGGGCAAAGGCAGCCCTGGGGCCGCCTTTGCTCTGCCCCCAAGCCATGATCGGAGAATTGGGTGCCTTTGCTGCCCTGGCCAGTGATAGCAGGAAGTAGGGGTGGAGCCAGCGATGGGAGCTGGGCACGGTCGAAGCTGGCAGTCCCAGGAGCTAGGGTTCCCTTGCCTGGGCCTAAAGTGAAGCACGCAATCGCGGAGCCGCTGACGCTGCAGGTCCCCACTGCCTGGGCCAGACGCCTCGGCCAGAGGTGTTAGGCCTGGGCAGGGGCAGAGCGGGAGATCACAGGGAGCTGGGAGTCCCCTGCCCAGGCCTAATGCCTTGGCCAGAGGCGTTAGGCCTGGGCAGGGGCGGAGCCTGCAACTGCGGGGAGCTGGGGGTTCCTCTGCCCAGGCCTGACACCTCTGCCAGAGGCCTTAGGCCTGGGCAAGGGGCCCATCCGGTGATCGGCGATCGGAGGGTGATGAGGGTCACCTCCTCTGGCCGAGGCATCAGGCCTGGGTGGGGGGCGGAGCCGGGGATTGGGGGGATATGATGGTCCCCGTGGCCAGG
>NW_006293550.1:1240015-1251809 GCF_000327345.1 Myotis davidii
GGTGGGGGTGCCCTGTCCAAGCCTGACACCTCTGGTGGAGGCGTCAGGCCTGGGCAAGGGGCCGATCAGGCGATCGGAGGTTGATGGGATGCCTCTGGCCAAGGCATCAGGCCTGTGCAAGGGTGGAACCGGTGATGGGGGGGTCTGGGGGTCCCCTGCCCAGGCCTGATGCCTGGGCCAGAGGCATCAGGCCTGGGCAGGGTGCCGATCCTGGGATTGGAGGGTGATGGGGATCAATGCCTGAGGGCTTCCAGTATGTGAGAGGGGGCAGGCTGGGCTGAGGGACACCCCCCCCCCACCCAGTGCACGAATTTCGTGCACCGGTTCCCTAGTAATATAATACTAGCCAGAGAGAAGAAAATTATATAAAATATGATGATGAAAACCATGTGGAATGAAAAGCATTGGACAAAGTATAACATTTTTAAAAATAGCTAGTCTATAATATTAAAAGCATAATATGCCAATTAGACTGGACGTCCTTCCGGACAACCTTCCGGATGAAGCTGGGGCTGTGAGGGAAACCTGGGTCCCAGGTGCCAGAGGGAAGCCGGTGCCAGCAGACAGGGGAAGGAAGGCCTACTCTTGCATGAATTTTGTGCATCGGGCCTCTAGTTATATAAATAAAACAGGGAAATCAAATACATAGATACTAGTCTCTGTTTTCCATAGATAATCAAGCAAGGTATGAAAGCAAATTTTTTTTTCTAGACCTGAACTTCATAGCACTAATTAGTTCAATATTTTATTTGTTGAAACTATATCCAAGCTTTAGCCTCCTTAAAAGATTGTTTCCTGAAAGCACCACTCAAACCACACACATCTTTGTCTACACTGTATAGTTTTGAACATCTCTTTCAGTATTTCATAACCTATAATATAAGCTTTTCCAATATCACTGTACAGCTATACATAGGAATCCACAATACTGCATCAGATCTAGAATGGGATTTAAAACCCATGCATACATTTAGAAAAAAAGAGTAGATAATGTTTTCATTTTGTATATCTCATTTTCTCATAAAAAACATCTATACTCACAAACCTCTTATTTTCTAAGTGTTTCTTTAGTACAGTATTGTAGTTAAGCACAGTATTGTAGTTATTTACATCTGCAAAATCTGTGAATGTATCTGCATTTTGCTACACTCTTTGAGGAATCAAGATTTATATGTATTTTAACTTAAAAGTACAGTTCGTACATTATAAACATTGGGATAGGCAACTAAGTAGATATAAATCATTTACAATACATCTGGAAAAGTACTGGGGGACATTAGGGTGAGGTTGGTTAATGTGATTGGAGTATCGATATTTCTTTATTGGTATTTATTGAAGTTAATCTCCTACCCTCCCACAGAGACTGGAAGATGGGGCCCTATCTTTCCTGATGCTTTTCATTTTACTTGATAACTGCATTTGAAAAGACGTGTCCTAGGTCCTTGAAAAGGATATCAGGGTTGTAAAACTAGCAAGAATTTGAGAGGCAATTTACATTTCAAAAGGATAGAGAATTTTCTAGTTGCAAGTTTTCTAAAGTGAATGCCAACTCTCCGCAATTTCATCCTAAAATCTAATAAAAGCTAACCTTCCCTTTGTCTCCTCAAACTTGTCTGTAGTTCACCATAGCTTGCTTGTATTACTTACAATTCTGAAATAAATTTTGCTGGTAAAATAATAAAAATAAAACACAAAGTAAATGCTATAGCAGTAGAGAGATCAGGAACACAGGAAGAAGTCTGCCTAAAGTTTAGTCAACTTGAGGAGAACATTAAGGTCATCCTGTCAATTCTACTAAATAAAGTTATGTACAAAATTAATATTATTTATGATGCAGCTAAAAATAAAGACCTGAATTCAAGCTGGCCAAGGGCTGAGTTCAAGAATCAATGAATTAGCCCTAACCAGTTTGGCTCAGTGGATAGAGCGTCGGCCTGCAGACTGAAAAGTCCCAGGTTTGATTCCAGTCAAGATCATGTGCCTTGGTTACAGGCACATCCCCAGTGGGAGGTGTGCAAGAGGCAGCTGATCGATGTTTCTCTCTTGTCGATGTTTCTGGCTCTCTATCCCTCTCCCTCCCTCTCTGTGAAAAATCAATAAAATATATTTTAAAAAAAGAATCAATGAATTGGATTTAATCTTCAAAACTAAATGGTGCTGAGAACAAGAAACATTTAACATATCCATATTACTTAAAAAACAAAGCAAAAAGAAGGTTTTAGAGACTCAAAGGCTCAAGTATCTTAGGAAAGGTGAAACTAACCCCCCACTCCTCATCACGTCCCCCATTTTTGGTTCTTGATGTGCACCCTGCTGAAGTGCTCCCAAGGGATCTGGGCTGTTTCCCAGGGCTTTACTTTCTTTGCACGTAATAAACAGAATGTCTCATTGCCTTCTTTTCAGCAACTTTATTTCCTAGAATCCAGTCTTTATGTGTAGGCAGTTAATTTTAATTAATCTCTGGAGAATTCTGTGTTTTATTGTGTATTGGCTATTATGTAGAATCACATCATTTGGTTAAAGTAAAATTGAGATATGTGAGTTAATATTGGTAGCATTAGTGTATTGGTGCATTTTTTTTAAATTTAAGATGGTCATCTCGTTCCTGGGCAATAGGTATATTTTGTTTTAGCACTTACTTGAAATACTAATTCTAATCATTAGAGGTAAATATTTCTGCCTTTGTTGGAAAACTTTAAAATAAGCCTTTCTTAAGTCATTTACAAAAGGAGAAATGATCAAATTACAAACCATCAAGGTCTTATTAAATTGCATTTACTTCAATTATAAGTGTGTAAGTTTCTGGCAAAATAAAAATTACTTCAAAAATATAAATATTGACACCTAAAATTAATTGTGCTTTGATATCCAGACCAGATAGATTTTACATTTTCTTAAGATAAACTGTGAAATCCCTTAATGTTTGCTCACTTCCAATTGTAATTCTAACAGTATTATATAGCACTTAAAATTCTTATGTCTTATCTTTAGTATATAAATTGTCATTTTAATTGCAAAAAATTTTCTTCTACCCTAATTGTTTATGATACATTTAATTTAAACAAATCTTCTTTTTGTTTTGTGAGAATTTATTTAAAATTATTCCTGTTATTTTAAAAACCAATTTAAATATATATAGCATTATTTTTATTATGTTTAGAAAAAAAGAGAATCTATGTTTTCTTTTGATTTTATTACCTTTGGTAAAAGTGAACTAGATTGGTGTGTTATATTGTGACTCAATTTTTAATTTTTTTTGCGTATATTATTGCTGTAGGCAAAATATATGAAACATCAAATAGCCAAAGAAACTGATAAAGCAATTTTTTTTATTGATACAGCAATTATTTTTGTTTTTTGAAAATAATCCTTCCAAATAAATAGCAAGATTTTTTTTCTAATAATATCATTGTAATGAAAGATTCATAATTGGTATAGTCTTACTTGCTGCCATTAAAATTGTTTCCATAGGAAATATATTTTATGATTTTAGTCATATTAAGTATGTATTTTTCTTTATTAACTTCGCTAAGCTTTAAGGAAATTGATGTAAATGCAGAGCTAATATTTTAAAGGACAGAATATGAAAAGACTACAAGGACTTGATGTTTTCTAGGACCTTTAGAAATTCATAACTCTGTGTATGTCATGAATTTTATTGCCCCCAGGGAAGCAGGGACCTTGATTTAAAGGACATTCTTGGCTCTTTAATAGGTGTTGACCATTCAGGGCACTGGAAGAAATGAACAAATTTTCAAAACTTTGTTTTTTTTTATTTGACTCAATTATGATGTAATATTTCCTATCTTTGGTGAGTAAAATTTCCCAATGATTTTTCTGGATTATTACAATTAGAAGTTTGTGTCTTGCTTTCTAATACTATTGGTCCACTATAGTGCAAGTGCTTTAATTACTAATACAAAGACTATAATTGTAGTGCAGGTACTCAAGGAGTGAAATATCTTAGCATTTTGAAAGCTCATCTGCATAATTTAAGGATGTAAATGATGCAGAGTAATATCTTAATTGGAGGTATTATTTGAGGTAAAAAAGTAAGTCAGCATCATCTACCTTAAGATCTTGGAGAAGTGGAGGGACCGTGCTCAAATTAAAAAAAGCAATTTTGTCAAGTGATTAATAAATAAGAAAAATCAGAGTTTATAATGCCATCCTCAATTTAAATGGTATTTCTCACTATACTATATTTATTTACTACTACATTTTTTTTTACACATGTGTTGACATGGCTTATTGGAACTTCAGTCACATGAAGAATATGCACTTTTTAAAAAATATTAGTTTTTCATTTACTTCAGTTGCTTATAAACTAAGATTGAGATTAGTTTTTGAACAAATGCATAATTAACAAATTGGCATACCAAAAATGAACCACATTAACATTTCTTGTAGCTATGAAATTGTTAGTTTTGATTAATCTTAATGGATTTCATTCAAATAATTAAAAAACTACTAATATTTTAATTCATGTTAGCTTTCCATTTTCCAATTCATGTTATATTTCACAAAATTCTGTAAAACTTCTTAGTTCTTTTCTTTTCTTATAGTTTATGGTATTGATGCCTCCTGTACTTTTTTTTGCATACCACATCTTCACATTTTGAGCATATTTGAATTTACAGGCTTTAAAATTAGCATCTGTTTCTCATTAATCACCAATCATTTCCTCAGGTGTTAGTGAAGTAATTACAGTCAGGTGTACGAGTCTGGCTTCATGCATTCTTATTGGTACAACATCACATTATTATCCCTTTGGCTCTAATTGCATTTTTTTACACATTCTACATAAAATTTCTATAAAACTTCTTATTGTATTAGCATTTTTATAAATACCACAATTTGCAAAAAAATCTGTTGTTTTAAAAGAAAAGTCACAATGCACATCTTTTCAAGAGAAAAAAATCTATTTCTGAATCTGTTATATTTGCTATATCTGAATTTGCTGTATCTTACTCAAAGAGAAAATGTTATTTATTTGTAGCTTATTACATTATTTAATGGAGGTATTCTTGTGATTCTTAAGATGATGGTTATAAGCTCTTTTCTCAAAAGAAACTCTTGCTCATTTTCATGTTAATCAATAGTTTCTTTTTATCCTGATTATATCTCCACCCTTCCAGCCATCCACTCATCCATCCCTTTATCTATTCACCCAAAACCCATCCATCCATCCATCCATCCATCCATCCATCCATCCATCCATCCATGTGAATGATGTTTTAGAAGTGAAAGTAGCTTGTTCATACTGCTTCATTTATGTACATATAGATTTGGCTTGAGTATTTGACAAGTTATAAATGATTCTTAGAAAATGTATTTTCTTATTAACTGATTCCCACTACATATTTGTTCTGAAAAGTGTTTTCAGGTGCATCCTCACTCAATACAATAATCTCCTGAGTCTTATGTTTCTAACAGGATATTGGAATAATGCCAAACAGGATTATTCCTTTTTCGGTCTTCGGTATTTACTTCATCATTCTTTTCCTTTCTTTGGCATATGACATGGAGAGTGGAAAAATATTCAGCATTCAATGCTTCTAAAACATTTGTAGTTTTTTTTTTTTACTAGGAATCTTACATCATATTTTTATGTGTTATGTGTGAAAAAAAGCCAAAGGAATTATCTTAATTAGAAGAATATCTCTTCTCTTTGATCTTTCAATTTGGCTTCTTCTTCTCTTTAAATTTCTGTTTATGTTTTTAGAACAAGTCACTTAAATAATTTATATACTGTTATATGCTATTTTCATAAAAATCTACTGTATATTGTTAATTTTAAAGATTATTTTACTTAAATGAATATAATAAACAGTTAAAAATTAATAGTTATCAGAGAAGTAGAAATATATTTAAAATCTATTGCAGACAATTCCAGCAGAAAATAAATGTTAATGTTTCAATGTTGCCTTTCATTTTCAAATGCATAGGGTTAATAGATGCTTATAGTCATGCAATAATGGCAGTTTTAGATTTAGTTTTCCTTTCCTGACACTATGAAAAAATAGATTTTTAATTCTCATCTGAGGATACGTTTTTATTCATTTTAAAGAGAGAGGAAGGGGGAGAGGGAGAGAGACCAATTTGAGAGGGGAACATCGATCAGTTGCCTCCTGCACGGGGATATATATATACCCTGACTGACAAAAAAAAACACAATCAAGATATGTGCTCTGACCGAGAATTGAACCTGTAATCTTTTGGTATGCAGGATGCTGCTCCAACAACTGAGCAACCTGGCCAAGGCTGTAAAATATTTTATTATTATATATTTATTTAAAATATTTATATTGTTACATATTATATTAGTAAAATTTCATCAAAAGAATGTGCCATAAAGCTTTTCCCCCAATTTACTAAGAATTATTTTCTAAAATCAATTGCCAGTATTTTAAAATGGACTCACTGAGTCTTTAGTGTAATTTAAAATGTTACTTTAATAAATAGTTAAATCAACTTATAACTGCTGTTTGCAGTTGTTAGGTAAGATGGTTTTTCTTAAGTATTTTGTAATTGAATATTAGAAAAAACTTCTTTATATTATATATGTTTATGTTTTATAATAACTCTTATTTTTCATATTCATCTTTTTGTCTCTAAGTCAATTTGAATGTAAGAATACCTTTCACTGCCCTGGCTGGTTTGGCTCAGTGGATAGAGCATCAGCCTGTGGACTGAAGGGTCCTATGTTCGATTCCAGTCATGTGCACATGCCTGGGTTGCAGGTTTGATCCCCAGTGCTGGGCATGCAGGAGGCAGCCAATGATTCTCATCATTGATGTTTCTATCTCTCTACCTCTCCCTTCCTCTCTGAAATCAATAAAAAAAAATATTTTTTAAAAAAAGAATACGTTTCCATAGTGGAATTGTTCTTAGAACACAATACCTTCTTTATAATGCTAATTCAATCATTATTGTTATATAAATAAATTTTTGTGTTATTAATTTAATCTTAATTTTATTGATGTTATTGCTTTTTCAATGAATTCTTTTAAATTTTTGTCTTAGCCCTGGCCAGTTTTGCTCAGTATATGGAGCTCATGGACTGAAGGGTCTCAGGTTCCACTCCGGTCAAGGGCATATAACTCAGTTGCAGACTCCATCCTGGCCCTGGTTGGGGTGCCTGTGGGTGGCAACCAGTCAATGTGTCTCTTTCACATCCATGTTTCTCTCTCTGTGTCTCTTGCTGTCTCTTTCACTCTCTCTAGAAATCAATGGAAAAACACCCCTGGGTGAGGATTAACAGCAAAAACACAAATTTTTGGTTTAGAGAGTTAGTTTTACTTAGAGAGTAATTTATAACTGAGAAGATTTTCTAGATTGAATGTCCATTGAAGCTAACTAAATGAGGCATGATCATATAATGTACTTGGGAAGTATTAGTGAGTGACTTACAATTGACATAAAAATCACCAGAGTTGCTAAGTAAGGGGAGAATTTTAGGCTCAAACTGGGTAGATCAATTTTGGAGATTATCATAATGGACCAATGTTTGACAGGTAGGTCCTCCAGGACTTACTCATGTATTTGATGAGGTGATAAAGGAAATGAAAGAATAAAAATGTTTCTGGCTTAGACTTGTGGCTGGATGTGATATGATTTTCTGAAATGTGGAAGACTGATAGAGAAATACTATCTGATACGATTTTGGGTGAGATTTCACTTTTTGAGACTCAAAGTTTGAGATGACAATTTTATGGGGGGATTGTCAAAATGCATCTGCAAACAATAACATTTCCTCTAATCTTCTAATCCTCATCTATATTAATATAAGTTAGATGCTCCTTGTGCCCTTGCATGAAGCCCTAATGTCACGACAAGATGGCTGCCACAAGATGGCCACCAAAAGATGGCTGGCAGGGGAGAGCAGTTGGGAGCTACTAGGCTGGGAGGGGAGGGCAGTTGGAGGTGATTGGGGGGGCAGGGAGGGCAATTTGGGGTGATCTGGCTGGCAGGGGAGGGCAGTTAGGGGCAATCAGGCTGGCCAGGGTGCAGTTAGGTGTTAATCAGGCCAGCAGGGGAACGGTTAGGGGGCAATCAGTGGTCAGGCAGCATTTAAGGACAATAAGGTAGGCAGGCAGGTGAGTGGTTAGGATCTAGCAGTCCCAGATTGTGAGAGGGATGTCCAACACCCCCCCAAGGGGTCCCATATTGGAGAAGGTGCAGGCTGGGCTGAGGGACAATCCCCACCCCACCCAAGCACAAATTTTGTGCACCGGGCCTCTAGTATTTCTTATATTTATTTGGACACTTAATTCATTGATCAGAATTAATAGAATAATGTTAAATAATGTTAACTGCAGTCATCATGTCTTATTATAGAGATACTAGAGGCCCGGTGCACGAAGTTCGTGCATGGGAAGTCCCCTAAGCTCAGTCTGCACCCTCTCCAATCCAGGACCACTGGCTCCTAACTGCGCCCCTGCCTGCCTGTTTGATCATTCCTAACTGCCCTCCCTATATTGGCCCCCCTGCCAACCTGATCACCCCTAACTGCCTCTGCTTGCCGACCTGGTTGCCCCCAACTGACCCCCACCACCGGCTGGTTGCCCCTAACTTCCCCCCACCAGACTGGTCACCCCTTACTTCCCCACCTGCAGGCCTGGTCTCCCCCAAGCTGCCCCCATGCCCCCCTGGTTGCCCCCACCTGCTCCCCCTGCCGCCTTGGTTGCCCCCAACTGCCCCCATCTGCTGGCCTGGTTGTCCCCAACTGCCTCCCCTCCCCTGCTGGCCTGATCACCCCATGCAGCCTGCTGTTCAGTCCTTTGGTCATCCCTCACTAACCACCTTGCTGGCCTTGTCACCCCACTCAGCCTGTTCAGTTGTCTGTTTGGTTGTTTAGGATGTGACAGCCCCTGGCTATATGGCCTGGTCGCTCCATGCAGCCTGCTGCCCAGTCATTTGGTTTTCTCTCACTAACCTCCCTGCTTGCCTTGTCACCCCACTCAGCCTGTTTGGTCGTCTGTTTGGTTGTTTCAGATGTGAAAGCCCCTGGCTCTTTATATATAGAGATGATGAGTCATTCTCCAAAAACAGAAGGCCTGAAAATTTAACAGAGACTAAAATTCAGCCCTGAGTGATTTTTTCTCACAGACTTAGCAAAATGTGTTGAGAAATGGGCGACAATATTTCTTTTAAGATGATTATAAAGAAAACAAAATATTAATTTAAAGGCACTGTAAAAAAGAGCAACCTTAGATAAAGAAAGGATGATGGCTAAAGGAGTTCAATTTTCTGACGTTGTGGACCCTTTTTTGTGGTCATAAAATTAGGGCTTTAGATCAGATGATAAATTATCATTAATCATTTAATGAATATTCCATTATGATAGATGGGGAAAAAAACACCTTGGATAAAATATTTCTTGAGAAAGCAAAATTATTAAACCAAAAGCATATTCTAAAGAAACAACTTTGTTATCCTTCTAAAGCTGTTAAGGAGACATGTTTTTGAACTCTTGCACTATAACATGGTTTGGAAAAGAAAAGTTTTCAAAGTCTCTTATGTTGATAAATTAAAAGCTATCAAAAACAGTGGAGAGATACTATACTTAGCATGCATAGTCACACTGTAAAATATATATGCAAAATCCTGATGTATTTATATAATTTATGTACAATGTAAATAACTTTTAAATGACAGCATTATTTATATCATAATATTTAGGGCCAAATAAATGATATAATGGATTTAAATGCTGGGACTATGTTAAATATTCAATATACATTGGCTATTATTATTTGTAGTATCAACTGTGGTAAAATTAGTATTCATATAAAAATTGGACTTCTGACCCTTTCATCTGAAAGAAAATGAAAAGTTTATTTTTAAACCAAAAGTTTGTAGTTAGATTATAGGTGGTTTACTAGACACTGACAATTCTGTGTGACTGTTATAAATGAAGGGATCACATCACTTCATTTTTTTTTAGGGAGTTGTAATGAATTGTCTAAAATGATGGTGGCATTAATTACACAGGATAGGATAACTGAAGGAACTCACAAACTCCACTGAGTATACTAATATAAGGCTTTTATAAAAATGAATGATACTGTAAAGGAGACAGAATATGCAGGAGAGCATCAAGGGCCCTAGAAAGTTCCAGGTGCAGTTCTCTAGTTCCTTTCTTGGTCACACAGGATGTATTTTATCTCTGCATTGTGAGCCATGGAAGTGTGTCTTAGACATCTTGGTTTCAGATAGCTCGGGGGGAAGCTTTCCAGTGAAACAGGAATTTTAGAGGATATAGGCAGTTTTAGGGAATTTTAAGAATTGGGGGTCCATGGGGGGAAAAAACAAAACAAAAACACAGGGCTACAGACTGGGAGAAGGTACATCTCCATAGCACAAGGAAGACAGTGCAGTGACATTTCCATAAGATAAGGGTGTAGCAGCAATTGCATTTACATAAGGAAGCAGCAACTGGCATATTTCCATAAGACAAGGGAACTGGAAGTAGCCAAAAAAGGTCTATATTTACAAAATAAATATTGAAGAAAGCCCAGAAGGAATAGGACAATGAGGGAGGAGGGCCTCAGGAGTCACTATAGTAACCAATTTGAAAGGGAATATTGACCAATCAGAGGGAATCTCGGGACACAGGAACTGCAGCCTTAATAAACCATGGAAACAGGAAGTCTGTGGGACCCTTTTCCCCTCCCCACATGGGAGTCCATTCTATGGGACCCTTTCCCCCTCCCCATGTGGGAGTCTGTACTTGTTCTTTAATAAATTTCTGCCTTTGCTATACCACCTTCTGTCCATGGATTAAATCCTAGACTCTGGCGGACAAAGAACCAGATTCCAGTCCAGGGGAACACCGCATGTTCCAGTCCAGAATTTCCATATCACCAGCAGGGTCTTTTACACCCCACCAGTCATGTAGCCTCACCAGGTTGTGCAACAGATTTAAGTGGGTATAAACTATCTATGCTTAGATTCAAAAACATTGTTGACAAGTTGATCCCACATACTGCCAGAAGGGTTTCTAATTTTAAGAAGCACACTGTAAATCACTATCTAGAACTTCTCATCCTTATCTTGGCTAAGGTGAGGAGTCCTTGGAGTAAAGCAAAGATAGTCTGAAATCCAACTGTATGACAATTCTGTGGTATGCAGTGCTTCTTAACAATTCCTTTCTCCCTGCATATGCATGCCTTTTCCCTCATTAAGTGGGCTGCTTCCCCTCCACACTGTTTTGAACTGGGCTTAAAACTTGATTTGTCAATAAAATTTAGAGAAAGTGACATTGTGCCAGTTTCATTGAAAAGAACTGGTGGCTTCCACTTCTACTTACTTGCTTCTTTGAGTTTCCATGTAGAGAAATAGAGGCAAACCTCGTAGAGAATGAGAGAGGAAAGAGGAGAGAGGAGAAGGGACAGAGACAGGAGAGAGAGAGAAGATCATACGGAGAGAAACCAAAGAACCCAGGTTGAAGCAATATCAAGGCTCTAGGCATGTGAATAAGGCCTTGAATTCTCAACCTGTAACTGAACCATAAGAGCCAAGACAGGTGGGATGGAGAAAAGCTGTCCTTACTGAGCCTTGTTCTAATTCTTTACCCTTAAATTTGTGAGCAAGAAAATGATGGTTGTTAAAGTGAAGTATGGTACCTAGTTGCTTTGTTTAACAATGGACAGGTTATTTTGATTTTCTGAATTGTATAAATCATCCCATTCGATTGAATGCCTTATTGATTGAATGACTATCCCATTGATTGATATCTTACTGGTTAACGAAGCACCTGTACCTGGGAAACAGGATAGCACAATTACCC
>NW_006293550.1:1252277-1254989 GCF_000327345.1 Myotis davidii
TTTTAACCCAGGTTAAATTGGGTATCTAAATGGTAATTTAGATAACATGCCTAAGTTTAACCCAAGGGCTGTAGATAATGTATTTCTTTCAATTCAGTGACCCCGAGACCCGAAACCCTAATTAACATGGTTAATTCTGCTTCTATAATCTGCTTTTTTGGGAGCCAGGTGCCACATTCCAAACCCTGGGATGTAATCAATACCTTTGTGATTTTTGCCTATATAAGTCTGGTTTTGCCACCATCTTGGGGCTATGAGATTTGGGAATGGCCCCTCATAGTCCCGGATTGCAATAAATATGACTCTTTAATTCGACTTCTTGAGGCGTCCTTCTGTGATTTGCGGGGTACATTACAACAAAAGCAAGTGCATATTAAAGTGGTTTAATTTGTTAGGAGGAGGTTTTAGAGATCTTATAGTGCCTGTATTAGTGAAAATTAAATTAAGTACTTACACATGAAATGTAATATTTAAATGAGAAGTCTAGATTTTCAAATAAATTTTTATGTGAAACAAAAGGAGAATCTTGCCTTTATTTTTAGAAATATCTTTAGAAATTCTTTAAAAAACAATCATATGTGATCATTACTTTTTAAAATAGACTATTTTCAGCCAATTTTATTGACTTCTAATTTTTATTATTTCTTTTATTCTAGTTATTTTAGGTTTAACTTATTCTTTTTCTAGTTACTTAGGTGGAAATTCAGATTATTGACTTACATCTGTTTTTTTCTAATGCTGCAAATTTCTTCTAGGTATTGCTTTCACTGCATCCCATAAATTTTGATGTTATGTTTTTATTTTCATTTAGTTTAAAATATTTTAAATTGTTTTTCTCAAAATCTTTGACCCATGTGTTATTTAGAAATGTGATTTTTAATCTCCATGTATTTTGGAATTTTTTCATCTATTTTTTTGTAAATTAAGTTGACTTCTAATTTAATTTCATTGTGGTCTGAGAGCAATCATTATATAATTTCTATCTTTCTAAAATAACATAACTTAATAATACGTTTCATGGCCCAGAATGTGGTCTCTCTGGGTGACTCTTCCATGTGAACATGAGAAAATGTGTATTTCTGCTGTTGCGTGAAGTAGTCTACAGATATTAATTATATCAAGTTGATTGATGGTGTTGTTGAAGTCAATTATGCCTTTCTGATTTTCTATTTCCTGGATCTGTCCATTTTTTACAAAAGAATGTGGAAGTTTTCAATAATGGTAGTAAGTTCATATATTTCTCCTTGCAGTTCTATCAGTTTTTGCCTAACCTAGTTAGAGGCTTTGCTATTAAAAACATACACATTAAATATTGTTATGTCTTCTTGGAGAACTGAACCATTTATAGTTATGTAAGTGCCTCTCTTCATAGCTGAAGAAGTATTCTTTTTCTGAATTTAATGTAGCAATTCCTTTTTTCTTTTGATTAATTTTAGCATGGTATATTTTTCTTCATTTATTTACTTTCAATCTATATAGGAGTGGGGAAAAGTAGGTCAATAATAATAAATAATACAATAATAAATAAATGATAATATAAGAATAAACTTTGTGTCTTGTGTACTCACACAGTAAACCTATTTTGCCAATGCCTGTATATATCTTTATATTTAAAAATGGATTTCTTGTAGATATCATATAGTTGGGTCATGTTTTTTGACACATTCTGACAATTTCTCTCTTTTAATTGGTGCATTTAGGCCATTAATGTTCAAAGTGATTATTGATATAGTTGGATTAATATCTATCATATTTATTGCTGTTGTCTATTTTGTTGCCCTTGTTCTTTGTTCCTATTTTGGCCTTTTGATCTTTTATCTGCCTTTTATGTTTATTTTACAATAATTTTTAAAATCATTTTTTATTTTTTAATTACAGCTGACATACAATATTATATTAGTTTCAGGTGTACACCCCAGTGAATAGACATTATATATCTTACTAAGTGATCATCTGAATAAATCTCCTACCCATCTGACACCAGATTATTTTGGATTTAACTTATTCTTTTTCTAGTTATTAGAATATTCCCTATGCTGTACTTACATCCCCGCAACTATTCTGTACCTACCAATTTGTACTTCTTAATCCCTTCACCTTTTTCACCCATCATCCAATTCCCCTCTCTTCTAGCAATTTTCAAAATGTTCACTATTCTATGAATCTGTTTCTGTTCTACTTGTTCATTTATTTTGTGGATGTTTTTTTTTTTTAGATTTCAATTGTTGATTAATATATATTTATTGTCATTTTGTTATTGATATTTTTTATCTGTTTCTTAAAGAAGTCCCTTAAATAAATATTGTAATACTGGTTTGGTGGTGATGAACTACTTTAGCTTTTTCTTGTGAGAGAAGCTCTTTATTTGTCCTCTGATTCTAAATAATAGCCTTGCTCAGGAGAGTAATCTTGGTTTTAGGTCCTTGCTTTTCATTTTTGCCAATCCATTCTGGCCTGCAAAGTTTCTGTTGAGAAATCAGCTGACAGTGTTATAGTAGCTCCCTTGTAAGTAACTAACTGCTTTTCTCTTGCTGCTTTTAAGATTCTCTCTTTATCTTCAACCTTTGGCTTTTTAATTATGATGTGTCTTGGTGTGGTCCTCTTTAAGTTCATCTTGCTTGGGACTCTCTGTGCCTCCTGGACTTGTATGACCTTTTCTATACCAGGTTAGGGAAGTTTTCTGTCATTAATTTTTTCAAATACCGTATTTGC
>NW_006293550.1:1255618-1261766 GCF_000327345.1 Myotis davidii
TGAAGTGAGCGGGCATCGGGAGGCCACTATGGCACGGGGCAAGCACTATGGGCAGTCTATCTGAAGTGTACCTGGCGTATAAGACGACCCCCCACTTGGAGGCATATTTTTCAGGGCCAAAAAATCGTCTTATACGCCAGCAAATACGGTAGTTTTTCAATTCCTTGCTCTCTCTCTGTTTCTGCTAGCATGCCCATGATGCGTATGTTGGTATGATTGCAGTTGTCCCAAAGGCGCCTTACTTTATCCTCATTTTTTTTCCACTTTGCTTTTTTGCTCTTCTGATTGAGTGTTTTTTGCTTCCTTATATTCCAAATCACTGATTTCATTCTCAACTTTATCTACTCTACTGTTGATTCCCTGTAAATTCTTCTTTTCAGTTAGTATATTCTTCATTTCTGGCTGGTTCATTTTTATGATTTCCATACCCTTTTTTATACTGTTGAGGTTCTCACTAAGTTCACTTGTCTCTATTTTGTTTAATTCTTTTTCTGGAGTTTTGTTATGTCCTTTCATTTAGGACATGTTTTTTTTGTCTCCTTATTTTGGCAACATCCCTATGTTTGTTTCTATGTATTAGGTAGAAATGCTATATCTCCAGAGTTTGGTAGAGTGGCCTTCTGTTGTGGCGCCAGCTGAATTTAACCTTTGAGCATGTTGCTTGAGGTGGTTGGGTGGTACTTTATGTTGTCTGAAGCTGTCCACTAGGCCTTCTCTCTCTGGGGCCTACCAGGAGGTGCAGGCAAACAGCAGCTGCTGCTTGTGTTCTGCCTGGGGCTACCCAGCGTGAGCTACAACATGATCTGCAGATGGTTGCTACCTGTGTACTGGGCATGGAGATGCCTAGGTGAGGCCAAGCTGTAAACCAAAGCCACTAGTGCTGGACATCGGGGTCATTTAGTGAGAGGTATGGGGAATACAGAGGTAAGATACTGCTTATTTGAGTTTTTAGTTAAGTCTGAAGCACAAGCCAAGACAGGCCATTTTTATGGAAAAGCCACGGGAAACACCTTGGATTGGCCCACAAGTTGGGTGGGGCAGGGTTTAGGGAATCACCAGGGTGGGGTGAAAGCCATTTTGGTAGAGACTGAGATATGGCTCCCACCTGCTGGCACTGTGTGTGTGTGTGTGTGTGTGTGTGTGTGTGTGTGTCAGAAAAGAAACAGTGGCCTTCACCAGGACCCCTGTTGAGAGAAAGCTATCCCCCAAGTCCTCACCCTGATGCCAGGCAATTCAGTTCCTCCCTGTATTTCCCTGGTACTCCCTGAGCAGCTGCCCCAGTGCTGGGGTTCAGAGGGACCTAGTCCAAGTAAGTCTGCTCATGGGCCCTCTAAGAGGAACTGCAAGATCTCATCTCACTCTTTTTTATGTCCCAGTCATATTTCATTACATATACACAGTATTTTTTCTTTATCCATTCATCTATTGATGACATTTAAGTTACTTCCATATTCTGGCTGTTATAAATAATGCTGCATTGAACATAGGGATGCTAACATCTTTTCAATGCAGTGTTTTGGGTTTCTTTGTATAAATACCCAGAACTGAAATTTTGGGGTCTTTGTCTCTTGTTATAGCCTTTGTTTGAAAGTCTATTTTGTCTGGTATACATATTGCTACTCCAGCTTGCTTTCATTGTAATGAAATACCTTTTTTTATATCTTTACTTTCAGTCTGTGTGTATCTTTTGATCTGAAGTTAGTCTCTTGTATACACCATATGTAAGGATCTTGTTTTGATATTCACTCAGCCACCATATGTCTTTTCATTGAAGCATTTAATCCATTTGCATTTAAATTTATTGTTGATAGATATGTATTTATTGCTATTTTATTATTTAGACTTTTGAGTTTTATTTCCTTACTCTTAAAAAAGACCCTTTAACTTTTTTTGTAATACTGGTTTGATGGGGATGAACTCATTTAGCTTTTACTTGCCTGGGAAGCTCTTTATCTTTCCTTCAATTTTAAATAACAGCTTTGCTGGGCAGAGTAATCTTGGTTGTAGGTCCTTCATTTCCATCACTTTGAATACTTCTTCCCACTCCTTTCTGGCCTGCAAATTTTCAATTGAGAAATCATCTGACAGTCTTATGGGTGCTCTCTTGTAGATAATTAACTGTTTTTCTCATGCTGCTTTTAAGATTCTCTCTGTCTTTAGCATTTGGCATTTTAATTATGATGTGTCTTGGTGTGGACCTCTTTGGGTTCATTTTGCTTGGGACTCTCTGTGCTTCCTGGACTTGTATGTCTGTTTTCTTTACTGGGTTAGGGAAGTTTTTTGTCATTATTTTTTTTTCAAATATATTTTCAATTCCTTGCTTTCCATTTTCTCTTTCTGGCACTCCCATGATGCAAATGTTGGTATAGTTGAAACTTTCCAACAATCCCCTTACATTATCCTCAATTTTTTTGGATTCTTTTTCTCTTTGCTGCTCTAATAGGGTGTTTTCTTCTTCTTTATCATCTAAATCACTGATCTGCTCCTCTGCTTCATCTACTCCACTGTTGATTTTTTATAATGTATTCTTCATTTTAGTTATTATAGTCTTTATTTCTGACTGATTTTTTATGCTTTCTGTCTCCATTTTTATGTTTCCAATATCTTCGTTGAAGTTTTTACTTATATCATTGAGCATGCTCATAACCAGTGTTTTGATCTCTGCATCTTGGTATATTTCTTATCTCTGTTTTGTTTATTTTTTTCTGAATCTTTATTTTGTTCTTTCATTTGGACATATTTCTTTGTGTTCTCATTTTTATACCTTCTTGTGTTTGTTTCTATGTATTACATCTTGGTAGAGTTACCTTATATAGTAGATATACTATTCCTTTCCCCTCTTCTTTCTTTAAAATCAATAAAAACATTTTTTTTTTAAGAAAGAGGGTCACCTGTGTCCAGCAGCCCTCTGTCTTACTCAGCCACAATACCTTCTGGTTTTTACATCAAGGAATTATAGAGACTTCTCTTCCTGGCATCAGACTCCAGAGCTGTGGAGGCCTGGTGTAGGGCCATGACCTGCCACATGTGGGTGTGGGACCACCCTTCTGTGGATCCACCCCTTTTATCAGTCTTCATATTGCTTCTTCTTCTGTATCTCTTTAGTTATAAGATTGCTGTTCAGGTAGACTTCAGGTGGTTCTCAATGATGGTTGTTCAATAGTCTAGTTGTAAATTTGTTGTGGTTGTGGGAGGAGGCCAGCATAGTGTTTATCTACTCTGATATCTTGATGGAAGCCCTGCCTTTTATGGTTGTATTAAGTATTTTATATGATTACATTTCTCTCCTTTCTTAGCATATTAGTTATAGTGCTTTTAAACTTTTTTTTTTAGTGTTGCCTTAGAGTTTGCAATATACATTTATAGCTAATCTGAGTCCACCTTCAAATGACAGTATATACCATTTCCTAAATAGTGTGAGTACCTTAAAATAACAATGTAATCCTAATTTGTCCTTCCCAATTTTTGATATCATCGCTATCATTCACCTTACTTATATATAAGCATACATAATCAAATACATTGTTAGTATCATTATTTTATTTGAACTCTTGTATGTTAGATCAATTAAGCATAAGAATAAAAGTTTTTATCTTATCTTTACTCATTTCTTCTTCAGTGCTTTTTTTTTTCTTTCCTAACAACTGCATTTTTTAACCTATGTTCTTCTTCATCTCCCTAAAGAACTTCTTTTTAACATTTCTTGCAAGGAAGATCTACTGACAATAAATTCTTGCAATTTTTGTTTGTCTGAGAGTCTTTATTTTTCCTGAACTTTTCAAAGATAATTTTCCAGGATACAAAATTCTAGGTAGGTGCTGTTTTTGTTTTAGTGTGAGAGTGTGTGTGTGTGTGTGTGTGTGTTGTCTCCTCTCAACACTAAATTTTTCACTCCATTTTCTTATTGCATGGTTAGGGAGGAGAGGTAGGATGTAATTATTTGATCCTCTATAGGTAAGGTGTTTTCTCTCTCCCCTCGCGATTCCCCCCCGCCACCCCTCCCGCCCCCCGTTGCTTCTTCCAAGATTTTTTTTAATCTTTGATTTTCTACAGTTTGCATGTTATATGACTAGATGTAAGTGACTGGGGCATTATCCTACTTGGTGCTTTCTGAGCTACCTGGAACTGTGCTCTAGTGTCTGACATTAATCGGGGGAATCTTCATCATTACTGTCCCAAATTCTTTTTGTTGTTGTTCCTTTTTTCTCTTTCATCTCCTGTTGGTATTTTCATTTCATGTATGTTATACCGTTTGCAGTTATCCCACAGTCTTTGTATATTCTTTTCGGTTTCTTTCAGTCTTTGATCTCTTTGCATTTTCAGTTTGGAAGTTTCTATTGATATATCCTCACTCTCAGAGATCCTTTTCTCAGTAGTGTTCAGTCTACTAATGAGCTCATTAAAAGCATTTAAAATTTCTGTTACAATGTTTTAATGTTTAATATGTTTTTATCCTTTCTTAGTACTTCCACCTCTCTGCTTACATTACCCATCTTTTCTTGCTTTCTGTCTACTTTATCCACTAGAACCCTTACCATATTAATCATAGTTGTATTAAATTTCTAGTCTGAATATTCCAACATCACTATCACATCTCTTCAAATTGTTGTTTGCCTTTTAGTGTGCCTTGTAATTTTTTGTGTGATAGCCAGTCATGATGTACTGGGATAAAAGTACCGAGGCAAATGCTTCTTTAATAATATGGTGGTGAGGTGTAGAAGGAGGAGAACCATTCTCTAGTCCTATGATAAAAACTATGATTAGTCCTTTAGTGAACACATATCTCTGAACTGTGAGCTTCACAAGTGCTTCTTAGACCCCTCCCACCCCTTCAGGTGGGACAGGATGATTAGATTGGGCTCAAGTTGGGTATTTTCCTT
The DNA here is from genome assembly GCF_000327345.1 of Myotis davidii. Lineage (NCBI taxonomy): Eukaryota > Metazoa > Chordata > Mammalia > Chiroptera > Vespertilionidae > Myotis > Myotis davidii. The sequence continues at coordinate 1,260,499 of NW_006293550.1, forward strand.
TCCATGTTAGGTAGGCTATGGTAGAACCACAGTAATTTTCTCTCTGGTAAACTAGTTTCATTGAAGGTGTTCTTAATAAGAAAGAATGATCTGGAGTACTTCAAAATAGTTCATCCCCTCACCGTTTAGTGGCAGCACAAAGGGCTTTTTCTCTGATATTCCCTATGAGCACCTGCTGCAACTCCTGGAGGTAAAATCTCACAAGAATGTAAGCTCCTCCTTGTTTGGGTTCCTTGGGAGTTTTTATCTCTTAAATTTGTCTACACTAAACCTCCATCAGTTTGTTTTAATTCAGGATTTGCTATCTCAGTTCTGCTCAGATCCTGGTTCTCTGTATCCATGATTTTGTTTCTCCAAATTTTAGGGCAGTACTTTGCTCTGTGACCTCACTTCTCTGACAGATCTAAGAAGAATTGTTGATTTTTCAGCTTTTTATTTGTTATTAGGATGGAGTGACAATTTCCAAGTTCCTTACATACTGAATTGGAAACTGCTGATGGTTGGAATTTTAAAAACATTAATTTGAAACTGGAATTTAGTTCTTGCATTGCTGTTTTAATTTAAACCTATTATTTCAAACATTTATTCTCATAGATTTATATAAACACTAGAGGCCCAGTGCATGAATTTGTGCACAGGTGGGGTTTGGAGGGCAGTTGGGGTAGGGGGATGTGATCGGCCCTTCAGGTGGGAGGTGGGATGCCTTTGCCAGCCTGGGATCCAGATCCATCTCGCTGACATTAACGCTGGGTGTTGGGAGCCACCTGGCAGCCACTTTTATATTGTTTCTTCCTTGCGGAGTGTCTAGGGAGGGGGAGCAGCTGTGGTGCCCGAGGTCAACTTCCAGGAGGCCAGTGGCGCTGGTTCATTGGTGCCTGGCCCATTCTCTAGAAATTGGACCACAAGACTACTGAGGGAGTTAGTGGCTGCCGCCAGGCTGGTGGGCAACCAGGACAATTGGTCAGCTGAACAGTACTCCTGCTGTGGGAGCACACTGACGACCAGGAAGCAGCTCCTGCATTGAGCATCTGCTCCCCAGTGGTCAGTGCATGTCAGTGACTGGTCAACTGGTCTTTCTGTTTGTTTGGTCTTAATGGTTGCTTAGGCTTATATATATATATACTAGAGGCCTGGTGCACAAACATGTGTGCACTCAGGGTGGAGATGGAGGTCCCTCAGCCCGGCCTGTGCCCTCTCGCAGTCTGGGAACCCTCGGGAGATAACGACCTGCTGGCTTAGGCCTGCTCCCAGGTGGCAGAGGGCAGGCC
>NW_006293550.1:1262481-1263275 GCF_000327345.1 Myotis davidii
TTAGCTTCTGTATTTGTAACAATGTTTGAAACTCAAGCTCAGAGGCCTGCAGCAGCAGGCGGGGAACGTTGGCTTTCTCCGTCACTGAAGCAAGCAAGCCTCATGTTCACTTCAAGCTGCCTGGCTGCCAGCCGCCATCTTGGCTGGCAGTTAATTTGCATATAACCCTGATTAGCCAATGGGAAGGGTAGCGGTGGTATGGCTAATTACCATATTTCTCTTTTATTAGATAGGATAGATAAACTTTTCTGTTCTTCTCAAAATGTCTAATGCATACTTTTTGACTTTCATATGCTATGTCTGTATGGTACATATGTCAGCACTGAATTCTTTGTACATTTTCTATAGGCAATTTTAGATGAGATTTTAAATGATCAACTATGAGTTTCTCAAATAAGAATAATTTATATTCTTCTATTTATATACAGAACATTTTTAAATGAAGTTGTAGTAAAGTAGAGTAAACTTAATAAAGGTTGTCATTATTACAGACCTTTCCTGAGGGACAGTTAGAACATCCAGCTCGTATGGTTCAGCCACTGACAGGAACATTGTTGGGAACACAGTCCGAACTAACCTCTGATGGACATGTAGAGATCAATCTCTGTGTTACTTTAGACACTGTAGTATAGCAGTTTCTGTTTCCACATCAGAACTCAGCCTTCACTGACTAACAAATGTGGATATGCATCAAAAATTGCTCTTATAAACTTCATTTAGACTATGTAGGTTTGTTTCATATGTGAAGTTTATCAGATTTAAATCTCTGTGTGTTTTTTTTTTATGACAGTACT
>NW_006293550.1:1263660-1276936 GCF_000327345.1 Myotis davidii
AGAATTTAATCATACTTTATTTTAGATACTTCAAAAAAAATCACTTGGTTTATATCTATTTTATTTGCCTTTGAGACACCCACTATGTACTATATGCTAAATTTTCATAATATATTGATAACATTGTAATTAGCTAGTTATTAATAATAGGAAAAAAACCAAGGGGGGAGACTAGACACCATAAGCATGCTGTTTTGACAGCTTCACCTGGAAGCTGCAACTTTGCATTCCCCAGAGAACCACCAGACTACTCCCTGCAAAACATGGGGAGAAGGCATCCAACAAAGGAAAGATAGAAGCATGCCCAGTAAAGTTGGGTGACATAGGGAAGATACTTGGCTGTCAGTCACACCTGGGAACATAAGGCCAGAATGGGTGTGGCCAACTGCAAGTGTGGGGAATTTGGGGAATACATAATCCCCGAAACAAAGGAGTTTGCTCTCTTGTTGCTCTTAGCATGTGACTCTTGGCTTGTGGGGCTCTCCCATTCCTGTTTCCTTACATTCACCCACGTGGCCCATGGCTATGTGATCCCCCACATGCAATGCAATAATGGGCTGCGGCTAGCCTGATGCTGTATTTGACTGTGCAGATATGGAAAGGAAACTTTGGACACTGGCTCTGGTTTTAGCTCTACTGAAGCCTCAGCAACACTTCTATAACTGGACTAAGGGAAATGGGACTTTGGAAGCACAGGGTATAATTCCATGGAAATAAAGCTTTCTACCATATCTCATTGTCCTGTAGGGGTCTCCAGAAATGCATATTCCACTGGTACTCCATGAACCCCACTTCCATAAGCAATAAAGCAGACAGGAAAACCTCTCCTATCCCGTAACAATATTAGCAGGCATATTGTTCTTTGAAGTCTAGTTTTGGTTGGAAATGACTGATTTTTGTGCTGATTCTGGTGTTTCCTTATCCATTGTTTCTAGATTCTACACTCATTCTATGATGAAATATTGAACATATAACCAGAAAAATGCCTCTGCTTCTACAGTGTTAATTTATGGTGAAGGTATTTTATGGCAAATAAAGCTTTATTAAAATCAAGTAAATGGAACTGCCAAGGTAATGCAAAGGCTCTATGAAATCTGAAACTTTTGTCCTGCCATGATTTTTCCACATTGTTTGGTACAAAAACTACTTAATAACCTCTCTCTTATAGCTGGTCAAGCACTTATGTGTTTATTCTAATGTGTTAAAATATCTCAGAAGGCTCCACCTTTAGATGAAGTTCAAATAGTGTGTATAAAATACTAACCAAGGGAAAATACATAATGTTGTTTACTTTCATGAGGAATAAACTGAGCAAAATAATGCATACTTATATATCTTTAAAAAATAATACAAATACTCCATAAACCCAGAGTTTTTGAATGGGTAGAGGTCCACAGGGATGTTTAATTTGCATATCACTGGCTTGGGCAACACAGGTGCTAAGGGTGATTTCTGGTTGAAGGTGTCACCTGTGAAATAACAAAGATTGACTCTTTGCATGTCTACCTCCCTGCTGCTGGTAGCTAAGCAATACTGTTATTTGGCTGATTTCCTAATAAACTACAGGTGGCTGGGTGTTGAGGTTGTGCCATTACAAATCATCATCTGTTAGATCAAAGTGCAGAAGGAAGAACGGCAGGTGTACAGTATTAATAGCTGCATTTATCCCCCCAGTCACTTAATAATTGTTTCTTGTGTGCCTTCCCTGTAGCAGAGCATTTCATGAACTCCAAAAGCATTTTGATGAAGCTTAATATGTTCCATGCTGGCAGAGTTCTCATGTGCTACATGTAGGGTATGGGTATGTTTCATTTCCTAATGAGACATTGGTGTAGCAAACAAATATAGGGAACCACGTAAGAGTTTTCATTCATGTTGCTCTTCTTCCATCATCAAATATTAGCATTTGCCTTTACATTATTAAGATGTGCTTACAAATAAAACTAATATTTTTATCCTATTTGATAGCTATTTCCCCTTATTTAATATTTGCTGACATTTATCAAGTGCTTTCTGTATGTCAGCCAGATACTGATCTATGCTTTTATATACATACTAGAAGCCCGATGCACAAATTCATGCACGGGTGGGGTCCCTCGACCTGGCTGGTGATCAGGGCCATTGGGTAGTCAGCCGGGGGGAGGGGCCATGGGATGTTGGCTGTGGAAGTGCACTGATCACCAGGGGGCAGCTCCTGCATCAGCGGTTCTCAACGTGTGGGTCGCGACCCCTTTGGAGCTCCGAACAACCCTTTCACAGGGGTTGCCTAAGACCATCGGAAAACACATATATAATTACATATTGTTTTTGTGATTAATCACTATGCTTTAATTATGTTCAATTTGTAATGATGAAAATACATCCTGCATATCAGATATTTACATTATGATTCATAACAGTAGCAAAATTACAGTTATGAAGTATCAACGAAAATAATTTTATGGTTGGGGGTCACCACAACATGAGGAACTATATTAAAGGGTCGCTGCATTAGGAAGGTTGAGAACCACTGTCCTGCATTGAGCATCTGCCCCCTGCTGATCAGTGTGCGTCATAGTGACTGGTCGACCAGTAGGTCCAGTTTGGTTGTAATGGTCGCCTAGGCTTTTATTTATATAGATGGTCTTAGACCAACTCTTTTGTGTAGATTATCTTATAGTTATGCTATCACTGGCCATAATTATGATCAGCTATCAAAAAATAACAGGCTAAAATTGTTGGCCTTTTTGATCTTGTGAGACAGAGTTCAGTTAGATTGTCCTACTAGAAGAGGAAAGTCTTTTATAGTTAAAGGCAGGTAGAAGATACAGGCTCAATTATGGAAATTTTTGGTAGTTTTCTAGTTTTGTGCCATGACATAGTAGTAGCTGAATTTTCCGGTGTGTATTCTGATTCTGCCATAAAGCTTGGAATGCATTTGACTGTGTGTGTATCTGCATGTGTTTTTGTATTTTATGAAACTATGAGAAGGCCCTTGGGAAAAAAACAGGTTGGAAAAACATTGTGAGATATTATTTTTATTGTGCATAATGCTATGCACACACTTGTAACCTAATATTGCAGAGATCTTGATGAATTTGAAAAAGTAATAGGCTGTTTTAGTATTCTTTTTCAGCCCTTTTCTTCTAACAGAGGCAAGGTGGTCCATGTATTTATAATTATTTGTGGACTTCCATGTGGTTGTTTGTTTTTCAGACAATAGCTTTCTTGGCTTAAAAAATGTCTTTACATCTGTCTCACTCTAACATCCTAAGATTCACATATTAGAACATATGTAATTGAGAATGGAATATCATCAACATTCTATGTGTTTGAAGTTTAACATAAATATAAAGCATTTAACACAAATATAAAGCAAACATGATTTCTTCCTCTTTGCAGTGATGGAATGTCACTTAATAATTTGTTAAAATATATAACAATACAAAACCTATTATAAGTCATAAAAAACATTACTCCTTGTAGTATTTTCAAATGTCTAAATAGTCAGTGCAAATTTGGTAGCTGAATTTCAGTATAAATTTTAGGAAATTATTAATTGTTGCTCCAATGTATTAAAAAGTAAAATTTTGACCCTAAATATTAATATATTTGCTTGTAAAATTTTTAATTCATATTTATCTTTTGCATATCTCCAAATATGTCCTCATGCTTGCTTTCTAACTGACCAAATCCTTACATCACAATTATTGTCCAATAACATGTGCAAAAATATGGAAATGTACTTCTGTCTTCTGAAATTAAAACTTACAATTCCAGAAATTGCCATCAGAGGACAGAAAAGTTATTAGTCCTCCACACAAATATACCCTCTCCTTCTATAGTAGTAAGATTGTTGCTGGGATCATAGTTAATATTCATTTTCTAGGCTCTCTTATAGTTGAGTCCACAGGACTAGATCTAATCAATAAAATATGAGGGTAAGTGAGTGACTCATCTCTGAGACAGAGTTTTTAAGATAGATAATTGTCTTCTCCATGTTCTTTCTTCTCTTTGCTGACTTGATGGAGATGACAATGTGGCAATAGCAATTAGAGGGGAGACACAAGGTATAAGGAGCCTGAATCACTGAATATTAATATTAATGCACCTCTTGTCAACCAGAAATAAACACCTTAGACTGTTACCTGAAAGGAAAGGAATATCTATTACATTCTAGCAATATATATTACTGAGTATATGTATTATATTATATAATATAGTAGAGGCACACATTGGGGTGGGGGAGTCCCTCTCAAAGTCCGGGACCCCTTGGGGGATGTCCACCTGCCAGCTTAGGCTTAGGCTCAGGGGATTGGACCTAAGTCGGCAGTCAGATATCCCTCTCACAGTCTTGAACCCCTCGCTCCTTACTGCCTGCAACGGAGGTGGGAGAGGCTCCTGCCACCACCCCTGCACTTGCCAGCTCTGAGCCTGGCTTCTGGCTGAATGGCATTCCCTTTGTGGAAGTGCACTGACCACCAGGGGCAGCTCCTGCATTGAGCATATGCCCCCTGGTGGTCAGTGTGCATCATAGTGACCACTCATTCCACTGGTCATTCTGTCATTTGGTTGATTTGCATATTAGGGCTTTATTATATAGAATAAGGTTATATATTGTATTTATTATAGCATCTTAATTTACCCTAAGTAAAACAATGCCAATTTATGAAACACAGACTGAAAATGGTGAAGCCTTTCTCAAGATAAACATTATTAACTCCAATCCAGAAATGGCATGTGTTTGGAGAATTGTGCTGAAAAATTTTGAGAACTCTTTAAGATTCATCACTATGGACTTTTGTGATCAGCAGCATTGTTACAAGGACAAGTGAATATAGAATGGTTGCAAGTGTTCCACATGTTTGCCAAATCTAAAATTAATAAATGAGTGTCTGTCTTGTTTATAAAATTAAACATAAACATACAACAACATGCAATCTGAGAAAACTTTTTCTTATAGAGATTTTTTTAAAATCCTCATCGGTGAATATTGTTTTCTATTGAGTTTTAGAAAAAGTGGAAGGGAGTGGGGGAGAGAGAGAAAAAAAACAACAACACATTGATGTGAGAGAGACACATCAGTTGGTTGCCTCCCACAGGGCTGTGCAACCTGCAACTGAGGTATGTGCCCTTGAGCCAAACCAGCCAGGGCTCTCTAGAGATTTGGAAGAATCAGTTTTTTAAAAAAAATATTTAATGTTTTCTACAAAAATAATATGCCTATTAACTTCCCTCAGTATAAAATCATGATTGTTTTCTTTCTTCCTTTGCTGCCAAAGTTTAAAACTTTAATGAGTAGTATTTTTTTCTGTATAGTTTTAGAAGTTTAAAACTTAGAACTTAAAAAACACACAAATTGTCTATGGAATCTATCAAGAACTAAATTTTTTTTTCTAGGAATTTGTCATTTTGCCTACATTTCAGGAAGAATCAGAAAACCTGAATAGACCAATAATAATTGATGAAATTGAAGCAGTAATTAAAAAACTCACAGCAAACAAATGCGCCGGTCTGGATGGCTTCACAGGGGAGTTTTAGCAAACATTCAAAGAAGAACTAACACCTATTATCCTCAAACTATTCCAAAAATCCAAGAGGAAGGAACACTTCCAACCTCTTTTTATGAGGCCAAAATTATCCTAATTCCAAAACCAGATAAAGACACTACAAAGAAAGAGAACATAGATGCTAAAATCCTAAACAAAGTATTAGCAAATCAGATCCAGTAATATATTAAAAAAAGAGCGTACACCATGACCAAGCGGGATTTATTCCAGGGATGCAAGGCTGGGACAATAGTTGCAAATCAATAAACATGATACATCACATAAACAAAAGACAAAAAATCACATGGTCATATCAATAGATGCAGACAAAGCATTCAACAAAACCCAACACCCATTTTTGATAAAAACTCTCTGCAACGTGGGAATAGAGGGATCATACCTCAACATAATAAAGGCCATCTATGACAAACCCACAGCCAACATCATACTCAATGGACAAAAACTAATACCATTTCCCCTAAGAACAGGAATAAGATAGGAATGTCCACTATCACCACTCTTATTATCATAGTACTGGAAGTCCTAGCTACAGTGATCAGACAAGAAGAAGAGATAAAAAACATTCAAATTGTAAAGGAAGAAGTAAAATCCTCATTATTCACAGATGACATGATATTGTACATAGAAAATTCTAAAGATGTCACCAAGGCGCTACTATATTTAATAAATGAAGTTGGCAATGTAGCAGGATACAAAATTAACACCCAGAAATCTATGGCTTTTTTATACACCAATAATGAACTCACAGAACGAGAAATAAAATAATCCCATTTACCATTGCACCAAAAAAAGTAAGATACTTAGGAACAAACAACCAAAGAATAAAAGACTTGAATCAGAAAATGATAGGACTTTGAAAAAAGATTTAGAGGAAGATATAAACAAGTGGAAAAATATACTATTACAAACTGTTGAACAAAAATAAAAGAAAAGAGGCATTGAACAGACTATCAAACTACAGCAAGAACTAAGGGAGGGTTGGAGAGTAAGATCAACTGAAGGACTTGTACGCAAGCATATAAGCACAACCAACATGCAAGACACTGGGGGCGAGGGGACGAGGGCAAGTGCCAGGGGGTAGGGGAAGCCACTACCGTGTTCATGGATTGGTGAATCAACACTATTAAAATGTCCATGCTATCCAAATAAATCTATACATTCAATACAATCCCCATTAAATTACCAAAGGCATATTTCACAAATCTAAAACAAATTCTCCAAAAATTTATATGGAACCAAAAAAAGACCCCGAATAGTCATAGCCATCTTAAGAAAGAAGAACAAAGTTGGAGGAATCACAATACCAGATATCAAGTTATACTACAAAGCCACTGTACTCAAAACAGCTTGGTACTGGCACAAGGACAAACGTATAGATAAATGGAACAGAACAGAGACCCCAGAAATCACTTCAAGCCATTACACTCTATTAATATTTGACAAGGAGGCAAGAGAATATAATGGAGTCAAGAGAGTCTCTTCAATAAATGGTGCTGGGAAATCTCAGACATATCAGTTACATGCAAAAACATCCCCCAAAAACCAACAAACAAAACCAAATAACAACAACAAATACTAGATCACCAACTTAAACCATACACAAGAATAAACTGAAAATGGCAAAATACTTAAATGTAAGCACGAAGCCATAAAAATCCTAGAAAAAAACATAGGCAGCAAAATCTCAGACATCTCTCACAGAGATATGTTTGCGGATAAATCTTCTAGGACAAAGGGAACTGAGGAGAAAAAAAAAACAAATGGGACTACATCAAAATAAAAAGCTTCTGCACAGCAAAGGAAACCATCAACAAAACAACAAGAGAGCCCACTGCATGGGAGAACATATTTGCCAATGATTCATCTGATAAAGGGGTAATACCCAAAATATATAAGGAACTCATACAACTTAACAAAAGGAAGACAAATAATGCAATAAAAATAGGCAAAGGACCTGACACTTCTCCAAAGTGGACATACAGATGGCCATGAGACATCTGAGAAAATGCTCAAAGTTACTCATCATCAGATAGATGCTAATTAAAATGGCAATGGGGTAACACCTCACACCTGTCAGAATGGCTACCCATCAACGAGTCGACAAATGACAAGTGCTGGCTAGGATGTAGAAAAAAGGGAACCCTATTACACTGCTGGTGGAAATGCAGAATCGTGCAGCCATTATGGAAAACAGTATGGAGTTTCCTCAAAAAATTAAATATGGAACTCCTATTTGACCCAGTGATCCCACTTCTAGGAATATATCCTAAGAGACCCAAAACACCGATCAGAAAGAATGTATGCATGCCTATGTTCATAGTAGCACAGTTTACAATAGCTAAGATCTGGAAATGGCACAAGTGCCTATCAGTAGATGAGTGGATAAAAAAAACTGTAGTACATTTACACCATGGGATACTATGCATCTATAAAAAAGAAGGATCTCTTATCCTTTGAGACAGCATGAAGGGACCTGGAGAGTACTATGCTAAGTGAAATAAGCCAGTCACAGAAAGACAGCCATCACATGACCTCACTCATATGTGGAATCTAATGAACAAAATAAACTGCTAAACAAAATAAATCCAGAAACATGGAAGCATGGAATAGACTCTCGAATCTCAGAGGGAAGGTGGGGGTGGATCAGTGGGTGGGGACAGATCAACCAAAAAACTTGTATGCATATATGCATAATCCATGGACACAGACAACAGGTTGGTGAAGGCCTAGGGTGTTGGGTGGGGGCAGGCTAGAAGGGTTCAAAGGGTAGAAAAAGGGGAATATATATAGTATTTTAACAATAACGTTTTTTTTTTAAAAAAAGAACTAATATAACTTAACAAACTTAATGTTCCTAGTAATGTAATAGAAGCTTTGCAGATACATGCATTATAGAGTATGTTATGGGGAAAAAATGGATTGAGTTTATTACATAATTCTCCAACTGAACCCTGCAAATGAGAGAACAGCTTTTTATGTTTCAGTTTATTTAGGGAAAAGCTCTATTTAAGAGCTTTAAGAGATTTAGGATGGATGATATATTGTGAAGAGGAGAAAGGGGATAATTGCAGAAGTAGAGGTGAGTGTGGCTGGCCTAAGGGAAGAAGAGTCCCCTTCATGTGGTAAGTACATATGAATTTAGTAAGCCCATGTCAGGGTTTTCACTGCACTGCCTCGTGCACCCAGGTGAGAGGTGATAGACTGAGAGCAATAGCTGTAAGATACATGTAAGGGGACTGGACATAAGTTGCTGATGCCCCCAGACTCCACAAAGACTGCTGTGCTAAAGCCTTGTGCTTGCAAAGCAGAGCTACCTGTCCTCAATGGACCCCTCAGATGTGGGCAATGAGGATTGTAAGGGCTCTCATGCTACAATGAATGATAAAGTTCTCTCCCTCACTTAAAAAATTAATTATATTTGGGTAACATTAGTTAATAACATTTTATAAGTTTTAAGTGTACAGTTCTATAATACACTATCTATATATTGCATTGTATGCTCACCACCCAAAGTCTAGTCTCCTTCCATCACCATATAGTTGACCTCTTTACCCTTCTCATCCTCCCCCTACCACCTTCCCTCTCTGGTAACCACCATATTGCTGTCTGTCTGAGTTTGTTATTTTTTGTTTTACTAGTATATCCCATATTTGAATAGATCAGATGGTTCTTGCCCTTTTCCATCTTACTTATTTCACTCAGCAGTTTTTCCTCTTTTTTATGGCTGAGTAGTATTCCATTGTATATATGTACTATATTGTTATCTAATCATCCATTTGAAGGACACTTGGGTTGTTTCCATGTCTTGGCTGTTATGAATAACACTGAAATGAATATAGGTGTACACATATATTTACAAATAAATGTTTAAAAATTGTTCTGATTTACCCAGAGGAGGGATCACTGGGTTATATGGTAGCTTTATTCATAATTTCTTGAGGAACCTTAATACTGTTTTCCATAGTGGTTGTACCAGTTTACATTCCTGTCAGCAGTGTACAAGGGGTCCTTTTTCTCCACAACCTCCTCAACACTTGTTATTACTTGTCTTGTTGATAATAACCATTCTATCACGTGTGAAGTGATAACTCATTGTAGTTATGATAGCATTTCCCTTAGGCTAGTGAAGTTGAGCACCTTTTCATATATCTGCTGGCTTCTTGGGAAAAGTGTCTGTTCAGATCCTCTGCCAATTTTTCAATTGGATTTTGTTTTGTTTTTTGATGTTGTGTTGTATGAGTTCTTTATATATTTTGTATATTAGCTCCTTATTGAAGGTATCAGTTGCAGATATCTTTTTTCACTCAGTTGGTTGCCTTTTTGTTTTGTTGATGGTTTCTTTAGCTGTGCAGAAGCTTTTCAGTTTGATGTAGTTGCATTCATTTATTTTTACTTTTATTTCCCTTGCCTTTGGGGTCAAGTTCACAGAAACCTCTCTGAGAACCAGGTTCATAAGTTTAGTACTTATGTTTTTTCCTATATATCTTATTTTTTCAGATATTATATTTAAACATATAATCCATCTTGAGGTATTTTTTGGGTACAGTGTCAGACAGCCATCTAACTTTATTATTTTGCCTGTGACTGCAATAATTTCAACACCATGTATTGAAGAAACTTTCCTTTTTCCATTGCACATTTTTGGCTCCTTTGTTGAAAATTAGTTGCCTATATTCATATGGGTTTATTTCTAGGCTCTCCATTCTGTTCCATTGATCTGTGTGTCTATTTTTCACCACCGTCGGACTATTTTGATTATTGTAAACTTATAGTACAATTTGAAATCAGGTAGTATAATACCTCCAGCTTTGTACTTTTTTTCCAGAATTCTTTGGCTTTTCAGGATCTTTTGTGTTTCTGTACAAAGTTGATGAATTTTCTTCTGTTTATTTGAAAAAGATAATTAGTGTGAAGTGAAATTTACTCCCGGCATATATAAAAATATAGAATCTCTGAATTTATCATTCAGTTTCATCCAAAGTCACTTCTGTAAGAGCTCAGTACACAGTATAAAAGTCTATATTGACCTACTCTTGTTTTTAAATTATATATAATCTCCATATTTAATGATTTAATTATATAAGACATTAACATTAGGGGAAGCAGGACAAGTGACATAAAGAGAATTTTTACTATTTTTTAATTTTCTGTGAGTCCAATTAACTGTTAAAAATTGAAAGATGTAAGTAGTCAGAAACCAGTATTGGCCTGGACCCATGACCTATATATAGTATTTTAAAATTTTCAATGGTCCCTATAACTCTTATAATAAACCATAGGAATATAATAAACTACTAAAATACTAGTATTTTTAGGATAAACCCAAATTATCAAGAAAACCTTATAGCCAAACTGCTATATTAGCATAAATATTATAAAAATTATTTTAAAAGTTAGACTTCAGTGGGAAATTCGCCAAAGCAACATTGACAAAAAGTATAGGAAAAATCAAGTGTTTTTACATGTGTCTGTTGAGCAGAGTTGTTGGTGGAGTTTTATTGATGAAGTAGAAACATGGGGAGTTAGCCTCTAAGTTCCAGAAGTCGGTGAATATTGGCGGAGAACAGGGCCAAGGATACTCCTCTAGCCTGTGACTCTCAGCCAAAGGATATGAGAGAAGCTGGGAGTCCTTCTCTTACTATACACATGAGAAGGTGCCATCAGTGTGTGATGGGAAAGGAAACTAATTTTTAAGGAAACTAATTTGTGTTAATGTCTCTAAATGTTTATTGTTGTGGTACTGGGGTAGAATAGACTTTCATATGAAAACAATTAAAAGTCACTAAGTTATCGCAGCAATTAATTCATTGTCAAAAAGACATTTTAAGAAAATGATATGTATAGTGATACAGACATATAAATGTGAAAAAGAGAGCCGTTGGGTCAAGTAGCCACTCAGAGTGTCCTAGCATGAAAATATGGCCTTTGCTTGGGGATCTAAAGGTGAAGGTGTACGTGGCCTTCGGGGTTAAAAGAGAGCTTGTGACTCACTGAAAGCTGGTTAGTAGTCCATTAACTTTGAAATCTGAAGAGCCTCCCTCTGAGAGATAGCCACTCTGGGATTTTGACTGTCCCCTCCTACTCTCTCTTAGAACATTGGTTGGCAAAGTATGGTCCACAAGCCAGCTCCAACACCTACAACGGGAAACTTGTTAAGAAATGCATCACCCCAGACTGATGGGATCAGAAACCCGGTGTGGAGGCCGGCGATATGTGTTTAACAAGCTCTCCAGGAGTTTCTGATGCAGCCAAGCCTGCGAATCCATGTCTCAGAGAATGTCACCTCCACGTGTACAATGGAGTTTTCCAGAGATCACTCTCACAGATCACTTGTTTTTAACCGTTCCTTTTGTACCTATTATATTTAGATTGAAATTATAATCTAAATCTTTATATCAGGCCTTTAAAAATCTAATCTGCTGATGTTTTCCCCTGCAAATCCTATCAGAATGACAGTAAGCGTTTTGACCCTGTCAGTTGTTAACATTAGAAAAACGGGTGGTAGAAAAATAAAGTTGCCAGAGTTTCAGGATGATGCAAAGAACTAGGGTTATTTTCATCTGTTAAGTAACTGATTGAATTGACAGCACACCCCAAATTTTGCAACGGTTTTATACATTGGGTGGAGTGAATTCATTTAGGAAAGAGTTCAGTACATTGTCATACAGAAGTATTCCTAGCAGGACTTGACTTGCACCTGTTAAACGATTTCTAAGAAAAAGCAAAGCCTGTGCATTCAAGCCAGAAACAGCTACTCATTGCCAGCTCCGCTGTGAGATACGATTCCACTGGCAACTCACAGACAGGTCAGCAACCATCCCTTTCTCCAAAATATTCCTTAAAATAACTCACATTTTTTTTTTCTGATGGGAAAATAACAGAACCCAGCAATCTGTAATTCTTTTTATTTGTGTCTGCCAAACAGCTGTATTTACAGAAAGCAATGGCCTGATATTTTTTTTATCTTGATTTCTAATTGAGCAGTTTGGTGGTCTAATGATTTTAGTTTGTGAAACTCATAAAATGCATGGGCCAAAGTAGCTTGAACCTTTCCCTTTTCTTTTCTTCTATGTTCTCATTATTTATAATGAGTCTTCCCAGAAACCTTTCAGTGTGTTCCTCACTGAGTGCACGGACACTGGTGAAGCTGGGAGATAATCACCTCCAGGCTGGGACCGTGCAGCAGCGCCAACACGCTGCTCATGACTCCAGCAGATGTTTCTGCTTTGGGGGGCCAAAAGAAATTTTATAGGGTTTTTCCTCCCTCGCAGGGAAAATTGCCAGAAGAGTCAAAAATGGGAAATATATAGGCTTGCTCGCATTTCCAAGTTGGGAGGGATATTATGTCCAATAAAAGAACTCTCAAAGAGAGGAATTTCTGAAGACACCATCTTGCAAATCTATGTAAAATGTTCATCAGGAAAACGAGAGACCAAGGAAAGCTCCCTTGGCTTTAGATTTCTCTGCATATTGAAAACTGTGTGAATGTTAGCGAGGTTAGAAGTAATACCCATTTGTGGTAAAAACACACCTGGGAATCAATAAAGACCTGCTTCCCCTGCACCCCAAAAAGACACAGATGCAGTACTCTGAAATTTTCAGTGCCTTTTTTGTTTCTTTCTGTCTCTCTTTTAAAAAAAATTGAATTGTGAGTCCCCTGAGAGAGAGGATATGTGCAGGACTGTGAGTCATTTTTCTTTGAGATCGACTGTGTACCACATAGAATA
>NW_006293550.1:1277049-1294874 GCF_000327345.1 Myotis davidii
TTGGGAGGGATATTATGTTCAATAAAAGAACTCTCAAAGAGAGGAATTTCTGAAGACACCATCTTGCAAATCTATGTAAAATGTTCATCAGGAAAACGAGAGACCAAGGAAAGCTCCCTTGGCTTTAGATTTCTCTGCATATTGAAAACTGTGTGAATGTTAGCGAGGTTAGAAGTAATACCCATTTGTGGTAAAAACACATCTGGGAATCAATAAAGACCTGTTTCCCCTGCACCCCAAAAAGACACAGATGCAGTACTCTGAAATTTTCAGTGCCTTTTTTGTTTCTTTCTGTCTCTCTTTAAAAAAAATTGAATTGTGAGTCCCCTGAGAGAGAGGATATGTGCAGGACTGTGAGTCATTTTTCTTTGAGATCGACTGTGTACCACATAGAATAGTTTTATTCCTAAAAAGAGCAAAATTAACAAAAATTTTCCTGAGGTGGGGAAATCTGAGAATTTCAGCTACCAGAGATTGATTTATTTGGTTTTGATGTTATTTTGGATCTTGAGAAAAGCTTATGTGCGAAAGTATGTGATCAACATCAGAGAGAACTAGTCACATGAAACTCCTGTGAGGTGCAAACATGGATCTGTGCAGTGCTCTAGTTTTGGGTGTTAAAATTACGCTTCTGGGAGAAAGTCTGAAACACGAGGAAGAGGGTCGCCTAGGAGCCATTGTGAGACTTGTTTATGTAACTGGAGGTAAAGAGGATCAGCTTGGAGAACAAGGCTGCTGTAATTTTCTATGTAACAAAGCTGTCTGCTAAGAACCAGAAATAAGGACTATTACAAAGCCATTCTGATTACTCTTAACTGATTATTCTTCTCTGATATTGCAGGCTCAAAGCCATGTACAAACAATTAACACAGGAGTATGATTAGTTAGAAATATGTACTAGTGCACTCCATCTGGTTAGGCATTCAGTATTACTTATAATTAGTCCCAGCTTATGTGTCATGTGCTTGACAGAACAAAAGTGGTTTGAGATGATTCTATTAAGGAACTGCACTATGAAGGAAATGTATCATCCGCCTATTAAAGTTCTGATAACACAGTGTCGACTTTATAATCCATTAGCTAGTTTATTGTTACAGTGGGAGTGCTAATTGAGGTCCCAGTAAGGCCCTGGGAGACCCTGTGATCCCTAAAAGGAGGCGACCTCCGCCTGTCATATGCTCCATAACAATTTACATTTTTGGTGAAGTCCAGCTTATCTAGTTTATTGCAGCTTCATTTAAGTTAAGATTTAAGGATGAGTAATATTTTGGCTAAATTGAGAATGAATAGCACACCAGACCAGGAAAAAATGTAGAAATACTCAGAGTTGAAACAAAAGTATAATACATTTGCAAACTAAAATTCATACATATTAATGCCACATCATCTGTAAGAGAGTGGGGAATGAAACTAATGAGTTATGTAAGGGGAAGATTAAAAATGAGCTTGCAAACCACAACAAGTAGATTAGAAGAAAACAAAACCAGTTTCAAGGTGGCCAGTTGAAAGGTTGCTCCTGGGACATGATGTTACTCACTGGGGAAGTGACAGTGACAATTAGAGGTAACCTCATCAAGATAAAAGATATTCAGGAGTTTTAATTGGCCCGATTTTTCATTGACTCTGTGTGAGGATGGTGGAGAAAGAAAGTCAAAGGTTATTCCCTAGTTCTAGGCTTGGACAATTGAAATTAATACATAGATGGACTTTTGTGGAAGAAAACTACTCGGGCCAGGCAGGAACCTTCTGTTCACTTGTTCTCCCACCGATGTGCTTCTAAAACATGGATATTAATAAACCCAAATCTGAGCAAGCATGAAAAGCTGAGGTACTAAAAACGGATCTAACTCTGCAACACAAATATAGGACTTTCCAACAATTGATTGGGAGATTACCCCCTCCAACAGAAACATCTGGTCAGCAAGTCATACCTGGATTTCTTTCTATTGATCCCTCCACTGACCCTTCACCTGTGAATGCTGCTGCTCAACGAGTGCTGGCAGGGAAGCAGATGGATTCCACTCAGGACTGGGGAAGAGCCAGCGTGAGACTAATGCAAGGTACTCCCTCTGACCCTGAGGTGACTACAAACCTGATCAAAAGGGATCTTTCTCTTCAGGTAGAAGGGAGCGTGCAGTAGTGTTTCTGGTTGGAAACATCCCTTACCAAAGGCCACTGGTGCAGCTGTGGTTTGTATGTCGGGTCCTCCAGAGGGTGTGCTGAAACCATCAAGCCCACATCCCCGGGAATGTCTCCTGGGACTCAAGCACTGGTCAGAGAACAGAAATAAAGTAGCTGATTCCAGCAATTTACAGTTCCTCTCTATATGAGAAGGAAAATATGGGGATACATTTTAGCTCAGCAGAGTCCTCAACAGAGTGTTTTAGAGAAGTTTCCATTGCTTTTGGCTGCATCTTGTAATTTTGCATCCCAAGAAATGCTCTACCATCTGAAACCTTTCAGGAATACTAAATTTATTCAGAGAGGAAAATCCCTCTTGTGTTAAACAGAAACATGCAATATTTATTGAAAAATCTTAAAATGTCTTCCCAAATTAATATCTGACTCAAAAAGAAGCCAACTGTAGAGCCAGCAAGTCAGGCTTTGTACACATATATTCTGTTCATAAATCTATCAAAGACAAGGGATTAAACAGCCCTTCACGTCTATCTGTAAAGTTTGAGAGAGCTATAAAAATGGAAACATATTAACTTTGTCTATGAAAATTTATATGTACTTCTCTAGCCCTAAGTTAAATCAAGTTCTGGGCCTAATGTATAATACAAAATACTCATCATTTACTTACTCTCTTTGAAAGAATATGATAAAGGAATTCATTCAACATTCAATTAATGTACTCCTTTACTTGAGACATACAAATAGCTAATAGAGAGGAAACTGATAGTGGCTATGACAAAACAAAGACATAACATTAGTTAATGGGAATGGATCCAAAGTGATTTTTTAAAACAACATAGAGACTTGTAAATAATCTATAAGCCTCTGAAGAACAACCAAACATTTTAAAAATTGGGTAAAAACCAAATAAAATTAATCTATCATATAGATTCAAGGACATATAGATGATTATAATTGGGAAAATTAGGTTTACTTTTATTAGTTAATACAATCCAAAATGAGTAAAGACTTCTACGTGGAATTATTTATATGCTTAAAAAAAGTGAAGTAATTTAGAGATTTCCTAGATTATATTGCTGTCTGGCAATGGTTTGGAGTATAAATTGCACTATAAGGTTGATAGTGCTTTCTCAGATCTGTGCCTAACATGTACATTGCAGAATCTGTACTATTCATTGACTGTTTGATTTTAATTATCTTTTAATAAATTATAAATAATGAAACAACATAAACTAAACATCAGTTGAGATCTGATACCCTGTGGTCTTAGAATAAACCTTCACATATATTTTGTTTGGTAGCACGGTGTTGTGGTTGTTTTAAGAAAGTATGATTTGATTAGGTTTAGCATTTATTTTTCTAGTTTCTGTAAGGTTACATCATTGGTTATTTTCTTACTCATTGTTGCTTCACACATATAAATTACTTGCCGGACCCTTGATAGCATTTGAGTTTGCAGTATGGCTTTTTGTCAGACTTCGAACGTTATAATCCTTTCCGTGATATTGCACATTCTTTGAAAGCAACACATACTTCCTTGATTTTCCTCAGCACCAATTATAACAGTTTTTAAATACATGAGTAGTTCTTTCATTAATTCAACTAATCCACAAACCTTTACTGTGTACCTGTCTGTTTTAGATAACATACTAGTCAATGAGGATAAGGATGAACAGGACAGACCTAGTACCCACTCTCATGAGTCTTAGTGATTCAATGAGCAAGGATTTGGTTAGTGATTGATAAAATGTGTCCATCTTAAATCCTTTCCCATAATACCTTGATAATTTTGACAAAGGAAATTCTGGAAAGTTGTATCAATTTATGCCACTGGGGCAGAGAATAAAAATTATCCCCAACTAGTCACCTTTGGACACCAATAGTTGTAGAAGAAAAAAAATGTTTTCATATCATTCTACCATCCATTTTTTAAAAGTATATATTTTTATTGATTTCAGTAAGGAAGGGAAAGGGAGAGAGAGAAATATCAATGATGAGAGAGAATCATTGATTGGCTGCCTCTTGCATGCCCACACTAGGGATTAAGTTCCAGTTCTTGGCATGTTCCCTGACCAGGAATCTATATGACCTCCTGGTTCATAGGTCAATGCTGAACCACTGAGCCATACCGGCTGGGCACGCCATGCATTTTTGAATACTCATGAGACTAAAAACATTTCATATGTTCATGGGTCATTTGTCTATTCTTTTCTAAATTTCTTTGTAAAGCTCTTTGTACATTTTCCTGTGGCACATGTGTTTTCATGTTAAAGATTTATGTTCTCATAAAAGATTAATTGTACTATTTGTTTGCCACATGCATTACATTTTTTTCCAGTTTCTCATTGATAATCAAATGAGATTATTTTTTACATGCTGGAATTTCATGTGTAAGTAGTTAAATGTAACCTTTTATTTTTACATTTTAGATTAATATTTTGCTAATATTCTTAAAAACTATTTCTGATAAATATTAACCTAGATATCATAGCTTCAATTTAACACATATTTGTGGTATGACTTATTGTCGAGCAGTAACATAATCAAAATAGATTTGAGTATATCTATTTTGGTTATATTACTGCTAGGGAACATTAAATGTACTGCTTTTGCCCTTAATCCTTATATATTTTCTTATTCCTGTTGTACTTATCACATTATATTAGGCCTTTAAAGTTGTCTTTTCCTCCCCCCAAATGTAAACCCAGCTCAAAGAAATGAGGGATTTTAATAATCCCGACCTACTCTGGGCCTCTGTTTTACAGACTTTGCTTTGACAGGTTCAGATAATCTTGACCAATATTAGCAGTGTATATATAAATTCAAATTCCCTGCCCTATCGAGCCTGAAACTAGTGATACGTTGTTAGAGTCCAGCATTCTGTATGCCTGGATTGAACCCTAAACTCACAGGGTTATTCAGATCCATAGCCTTAACATAATTCCCCAAATGTTTTTATAATCTGTGTATTTTGATTACATAGTGATTAGCATTTTAATTCCTCCATGAGGATGGGAGTGCTGAATTGTGTGATGAGCTCCTTGGCCAGGCTCCTTGGCTAGCAATGGCAGTGTTGTGTATTGAGAGGTACAGCTAATGTGGTACCAGTGTCCTCAGACCCTGGACACTGACTGGAACCTCTACACTGCTGGGATCACCAGTACTACCACTGGCTACCTGCTGACTTTGACCATAGGGTATTGTCAGACTCATGCTCTTGAATCAGAAGCCTACCTTGCATTATAATCTCTGTCTGGTTCAAGGCCAAGTTTAGGCTAGCCCTTTGGACCAGAGTGCTAGTTAACTCCTTTTTTAAAGAAATGAACCAAGGGCACAACCCAGGATAAGAAAATCTGAGTACAGCAAGTTAAATAAGCTTTGGGAGGACAGAGGCATATGACCAAGGGTTACCAATAGTTTCTCAGGGAGGGAATTTTTAGAAAAGTGACATTTGAGCAGAGACCTGAATGAAGTCTGGAATTAGCTATGTGAATAATATGGGGAAAATCACCCCAGTCAAAAGGACTAGCAGGAGCAGAGTTTTTGAGGTAGAATTATACTTGGGTATTTCAGGTACAAGAAGGCTAATATATTGGTCCTGAATGAGTGAGAGAGTAGCAGGAGATGAGATAGTGAAATAAGGGAGATAGGGCCACATTGTATAGAGCCCAAGTAAGGATATTCCTTCCCACTCTGAGTGAGAAGGGAAGCTAACAGAAGCTTTTAACAGTGTAGTGATATGATCTGAATTATATTTTAAAAGAATTATATTGACGATCATGATAATGGACTCTAGAGGAATAAGGGAAAAAGCAAGAACATAGAGGCCATAGCCATAATCCAGATAAAGTATTATGGTGGGTTGGGAACATTTTCTGTCTTAATCCATTTAAGTCAATAGCATAAAATACCACTCACTGGGTAGCTTATAAACAGTAGATATTTATTTCTCTCAGTTCTGGAGGCTGGAAACCCCAAATCTACTTGCCAGCATATTTGGGTGAGGGCTCTCTTTCAGGCTTCAGATTTCTTGTATCCTTACATGGCAGAATGGGCTAGGGAGCTCTGTGGAATCTATACTAATAAAAGGGTAATATGCTAATTAGACCAGGTTGACTTTTTTCCTTATTCCTCTAGAGTCATCCTTCTGGACAAAGCCACGGTGGCGGGAGCCAAGACAGAGGTGGTTAGGGTCGATCAGACCAGCAGGAGAGAGAAGTTAGGGGAGATCAGGCAGGCAGGCAGGTGAGCGGTTAGGAGCCAGTGATCCCGGATTGTGAGAGGGATGTCCGATTGCTAGTTTAGAAGGGATTGGGCCTAAACTGGCAGTCAGACATCCCCTGAGGAGTCCCAAATTGGAGAGGGTGAAGGCTGGGCTGAGGACCCCCCCCCCATGCACAAATTTCATGTACCGGGCCTCTAGTCCTATATAATAAAAGCCTAGTGACTGAACGGCAGAACAACCAGTTGACCAGTTGCTGTGACACACATTGACCACCAGGGGGCAGAT
The DNA here is from genome assembly GCF_000327345.1 of Myotis davidii. NCBI lineage: Eukaryota > Metazoa > Chordata > Mammalia > Chiroptera > Vespertilionidae > Myotis > Myotis davidii. Next base: position 1,283,699 of record NW_006293550.1, read on the forward strand.
GCTCAACACAGGAGTTCCTGTTGGTGGTCAGTGCGCTACCACAGTGGGAGAGCTGCTCGGCTGATTGGAATGAGTGGCTGCTGCAGCTGTGAATCCAGGGCCAATGGGCAGGAACCTGGGATGCGTTCATCACCTCCTCACTCCAGGCTCCTCCTCCTCACTCCCTGCCACCTCCACCAGATGCCCGCAGGACACGCAGCACCACCACCAGGCTCACAGAGCTGATCCTGGAGACTGGGAGGCAGCTTTGTGGCCACATGGGACTGAGGCCTACTCTGCCGCCTCTCAGTGCAGCTGCTCAGCTGATTGGAATGAGTGGCTGCTGTAGCTGTGAATCCAGGGCCAATGGGCAGGAACCCGGGATGCGTTCATCACCTCCTCGCCCCAGGCTCCTCCTCCTCACTCCCTGCCACCTCCTCCAGATGCCCGCAGGACACGAAGCACCACCACCAGGCTCACAGAGCTGATCCTGGAGACTGGGAGGCAGCTTTGTGGCCACATGGGACTGAAGCCTACTCTGCCGCCTCTCAGTGCTATTGTCCCTGGGCCAGGCCCTAACCGGGTCCCCTGGAGAGGCGAATGCTCCAGCTCCACAGGAGATGCCAGATAAGGGAGCAGCCACTTGGCTGACTGGGATGAGTGGCACTCCCATAGCGGGCCAATTCCCGCAGGCCACCGCCCCCCCACACCAATGCAGGAATCCCATGCACCGGGCCTCTAGTTTCTTTTATAAGATCATTAACCCCATTCAGGAAGGCTCCAGCTAATAACATAGCCACCTCTCAAAAGCCCCACCTACTAATCCATGACCTTTGGAGGTTAGGATCTTAACATATAAATATCAGGGGATACTAATAGTTGGTAATGCTGGCTTTGGATTAAGTAATTGGATTATGATTATAGTTTGATGGTAGAAGTAATAAAAAATGCTGATAGATTAGACATCTCTAAGATGTTTTAATACCTAGAAGAATGAAGTTGTCAATAACAGAGATAAGAAAGACTGGACTGAACAATTCTGAGAGGGAAAATCAGAAATTTGGTTTTGGACATGTTAATTTTGAATAATTAATTGGATATCTAAATGGAGATGTTGAATATGACCTTAGATATAAAAATCTAGAGTTCACAGGAATAGGTCTGAGTGAGAGAAGTAAATTGGGGAATCATCATCATATAAATTATAGTTGAAACCATGACAATGGATGAATCACCTATAGAATAAATTTAAATAAAGAAGAGAATAAGTCCCGAGTAAACCCTCAAACAAAGGGGCTATCCCTTTTGAGGAAAGTGTGTCCTGCTAAGTAAGAGAAGGATAAAAAAGCCATCGAAAGAAAGCATTTCAAAAATAATGATGATTGGCTGGCCAGTGTGGCTCAGTGGTTGAATGTTGACCTGTGAACCAGGAGGTCATGGTTGGGTTCCTTGTCAGAGCACATGCCCAGTTTGCAGGCTCAATCCTCAGTAGGGGGTATGTAAGAGACAGTTGATCAATGACTCTCATCAGTGATGTTTCTATCCCTCTGTCCCTCTCCCTTTCTCTCTCTGAAATCAATAAAAACATTTAAACAATGTATAAAAAATGATGCATGATTAACTGTATCAATAGCTTGAAATGACTCAATATATTCACCTGAGAATTGACCACTGAATTTAGCAAAGTGGACTTCACTTTTGACCTTGACAAAAGCTCAGCTTAGTTTAAATTGAAAAGTGAAGATTTTTTGCATTGGTGGGATAAAATATTTTTTGTTTATGTTCAATTGAAGTTTTATATTTTAAATTGTTTTTGCTTATGTTGTTGATAGAAATAAAGCAACAAACAAACTCTGAAAAAGTTAACATAAAGAAATACAATGTAGCTGTTATTCCACTAACAAAAAATGTTATTGAAGGAGGGAGAACTCGGACAGCTAAACAATCAAGACAGTTTATGGTAGGTTAAGATGATAATAACTTAGTCTAAAATGATGAAGACAAAAATGTCTAATATTTGAAGATATGCAATAGGAAGAATAAAATATATAGGGTTTTCTAAATTCCTGGATTATGTCACTTAGCAGATACCCTCTGATAATTGGAAAATGATTATGTTTATTTATAATAAAAATACAAAAACATAAGTGTGACTATTTGAAAGCATTTAAAAGATACAAGCATACATTGATTCAACCATCATCTCACTTCCCCTCACATAATATCCTTATTTCTCCTTTATCCAATTTAGGCCTATGGTTTGTCATTGTAATCAGTCCTTTGCCTCAGTTTCTTAATTCTCTGACCTCACCTTTTATTATGCCCATCTGGAAAATATCAATGCTAGCTGCATAAAACTCTCTACATATATTGTCACATTATCTTCCCAGCATAGCACTGTTGAAGTAAAACACAGCCATACTGACTTGTTTTCTTTCTATTTATGACCCATTACACAAAATGAGTCTTTAGTGCACATGAACAATCCTGATAAACATTTCTGTTATATTTACTCCCTTACAAGAAAACTCTTTTGTTCTCAAATGCCAAATGATTCCCTCCCCATTTTCTGCTGATGGAAATGCTTCTAATTTCATTATTAAAAGTCACTGAAAGAAAGAACAAAAACAAAAACAGAAATACCATATATTTTTTTTTCTGACAGATCTACCAACTTAATTCCATCTATACCCATATTCTCTGATTTACATCTTGCCACCATGACCCTAATGTTTGTACTCCTACCTAAGCTAGTCTATCTATGTGTCTACTCTTGCCTTTTAATACATTCCAGTTCTTCAATAACCCCAACTGTAGTCTGCTCTAATATTTCTCTCTTTAGTGACCATTGTCAGCTATAAACATAGTTGTTGTACCTGCCTTAAAATAAATTGTCTTGAGTATTCATGATTCTCCATTGGCTACCCAGTTCCAAGCATAACAGCATTAATGAAATAGTTGTGTAAAATTTCTGTCCCAAATAACATTTATTCCATTCTCTCCTGAGCTCATTTCAATCAAATTATGAAAGGCATGTGTTTACTAGAAAACAATATAAAGAAAATTTCTAGAAGAATAGAGTTTCTGTATATTGTTTTGTGTTCCATGTATACAATTGTTCAAACCCATTGAATTGAATACTTGAGATTTGTGCTTTTTACTATGTGTAAATTATACCTCAAGAAAGGAAAAACCTAAACCAGCCCTGCTCCCCATTCCCACTCCTGGCCAAAAAGCCACAAACAAATAGACAAACAAGACACATATGGACAGATACATTTGAAAAAGGAGAAACTATGGAAGAGAGTGTGAGGGAGGGCCAACTCAAAAAGTGGCCCTCCACTTTTTGATAGATACAACTATCAAAAACGATGACAGATACAACTGAGATTAGAAATCTATAATTTGTAGTGATTCTAAATTTCAAGTTCTGTCTTAAGGGATTAGCTGTCTAGACAGAATAATAGAGTAAAATTAACAATTTACACAGTTGAAAGAATTTTGGGGTGTTTAGGGAGAGATTTATCCAGTGGAATAACTGAAAAAATACAACAATGATCAAATAAAGGGTGTTGTTTACATGTCCCTAGAAAGCAAGTATAATTGGAGAAAGAGAGAAAGTTAGAAAGCATTTTGGTCAGATAGCAGCATATCCTATAGAATATTATTACTCGAATAAAGAGGTAATATGCAAATTGACCCTCACTCTGTCACACCATCACAAGATGGCTGTGCCCACAGTGGAGGCAGGGTTCCTGTAATACAAGATGACTGCTCCCACAGTGGAGGTGGGGTTCCTGTAATACAAGATGGCTGTGCCCACGGTGGAGGCAGGGTTCCTGAAATGAGCCATAACAGGCGATCAGCAGGGACCTACAGCTGCGTAGCGCCAGACCAGGGCAGAGACCTGAGGCTGCACCCCCCCAACACCCAATGGGGCTTGACGGGAGACCTCAGGCTTTGCCCCCAGCACTGGGCCAGGGGACCTGCGGCTGTGCCCCTTGCCTCGGACTGGGGACCTGAAGGTGCGTTGGGAACCTGAGGCTGCTACCCTGCCTGTCACCAGGCTGGGGGACCTGAGGCTCTGCCCCCCACCCAGCAGGGCTTAACAGGGGACCTGAGGCTGCACCCCCCCACCTTGTGGGGCTTAACAAGGGACCTGAGGCTGCGCTCCCTGCCCGGCGATGGTCTGGGGGACCTGAGGCAGGGCTCGACGGGGGTGGGGCTGGCTGGGTCTGGTTCTCACCCAATAGGGGTGGGGCCCGCCAGTCTGGGTCCTGCGCGATTTTGAGGTGCACCCAGGTGGGCGGGGATGTGACTCTGGGTCCTGTGGCGTGCTCCAGACTCTGACAGAAGGAAGATTTTCATATACATTTTACAAATTATCTTTCATCTCTGACACTTCTATTATAAAGAAAGGGCAAGTAGCAATATTAAAATATTTCCTCTAATTAATTCCTTTTTAATGTGCACAAATTTTGTGCACCAGGCCACTAGTTAGAGTATAAGACTGTCAAACAGCACTAGCAATGGAATGACATTCTCTGCCTTTCACTATTTTAGTTATCTTGAAAAGTCACACCTGGCTGGTGTGGCTCAGCTGGTTGAGTGTCCTCCTATGCACAAAGAGATCAGTGGTTCAATTCCTGGTCAGGGCACATGGCTGGGTTTTGGGCTTGATCCCCAATAGGGAGCATGCAGGAGGCAGCTGATTAGTGTTTCTCTCTCATCAATGTTTTTATCTCTCTCTCCCTCTCCCTTCCTCTCTCTCTAAAATCAATAAAAAATATATTTTTTTAATGAAAGAAGAAGGCGAACTAGCATGGGATGCTGGCTCCTTCCTGCTATTTTCTCTCTCTGTTTTTATCTCTCTCTCCCTCTCCCTTCCTCTCTCTCTAAAATCAATAAAAAATATATTTTTTTAAAGTCACATTATTACTCTAATGCAGTTTCATCTGCCATAGGGAAAAATATCCACTAATTCCCAATTTGGTGACTATGATTGAAAAAATTTACACAAAAACATTTGGTAATTCTTTAAACTTTATGACATTATAAGAAATTATCAACAGGTGTTTTTTGCCATCACAAGTCCAGCATTACTTTTAATAATTATTTATGAAATGAATCAAATGATTTAGGTAACCATTTCTTAAAGGTTAGTTTTTAGGTGCACTTAAATGTCTATCAAAATGTATATGACACAAAGCTTTGCCAGAGTTTCATTCATTTTATTGAGCTAATCAAAGAAGGGATTTATATTTTATGGGATTTAAGAGATTTACATGATACTAGCAAATCCAATGGTTGTAATTTTAATCAGTAATTCTTTGAAAAAGTTTTTTATCACAACAGATGCTTACATAATCAACACTGTGCCCATTAGTGAAACATTAACACAACACAATACATTAACTTGATATTTTCTTTGATTAACAAACACATTCTCACAATATAAAAATTGCTGTGATTTTATTGTTACATATGTTATGGTTTTCTTCTGTGTGTGTGGAAAAAAAATATTCAACTAGAGGTCTTGATTGAAAAACTAGCATTTCAAAAACTAAATATATTGTTTCAGTTTTAAAAAATATATTTGTTCTATGATTTGCATTGTTAGAAAAAATGTGAACCCAGCTAAACAGGTATTATGAAGGATATAACATTATGAAAGATATAGCTTCTATTTTGCATTTTTCCCTCTATGAAAAAAGCACATGTTAATTATACTTAAATATCTTCTTACAGTCATATTTAAAGGATTTGCTTTACGGAAAATCTTAAGAATCCACTCCTTTTACTCCTTTTTATTTCCATGAACATTCTTCCTTTACACAGTAATATGGTACTTTGGGGAACAGTCATGGACCTCTTGTATATATTAGGTTGCTGGGACTGCCATGACACACTACCATGAACTGGGTACCTTAAAAGAACAGAAATATATTGACTCACAATTATAGGGTCTAGAAGTTCAAAGTTTACTTCTCTGATGGTTTTAGAGAATAATCCTTCCTTACCTCTTCCTAGCTTCGGGTGACAGCCATTAGTCCTTTGTGTTCGTTGGATTGTAGCAGTATCACTCCAGTGCCCATCTCTGTCATCATGTGGTGTTAGCTTCCTTTGTCATTTTGTCTTTTCTCCTCTTCTGATGAGGGCAACACTCATCCTGGATTAGGCCCTCCCTAATCAAGAATGACCTCATCTTAACTTTATTACATCTGCAAGGATCCAATTTCCAAATTAGGTCACATTTATAAGCACAAGGAGTTAAGATATCCACATATCATTTTGGGGACCAAATTCAACCTATAACAATATTTGTCATGTTGGGTATATGGAAGGCCAGTTGTAGTGCTAATAGTTCCATCACATGCAGAAAGCTTCTAGTTTGCCTCAAATCTTAGGTAGGCAGTGAAAGCTCCCTAGCAGAGTCTAAGGTAAAGGTCAAAATGAGCTGTGCTTTGCATGAGGCTTGGAGGTCAGCAGTCACCTCAATTGCCAGGATTTTAAGATGTAGGAAATAATTTTTTAAATACCTTTTGGGAAACAACTACAGATTCATAGGAAGTTTTAAAAATCATACAGGGAGATCTTCCATACCTTTTACCCATTTTCCCCAATGGATACTAATTATAGTACTATATCAAAACTAGGAAGTCAATATGGGTACAATATGTATAAAGTTCTAAACCTTTTTACTTCATGTGTAGAATCCTATAACCACCAGTGCAATCACGATATAACTACATCATCACCACAAAGATCTCCCACATGCAACCCTTTTATAAACACACCATCTTCCACACCCTGACTAGGATTCACCTATTTATAAGATTCTAAGTTCTATAAGTAGCTAAGACAAATCAGATTTCCTTGAAGCTCACAAATGAAAACAACAACAACAAAAAAGCAGAATTCTAAGAAGTGGGTTAGAGAGCATTATGGGTAAAAAGCTTGGCTTCTGGTGTAGGAAAACCAGGAATCAAGTCTTATAACACCAGTTCCTACCTGTGTAATTATGGAAATTTATTTAAATACTTTGAGTCATGGCTTATTCATTTTTAATCTAGTTTAATGGGTTACTGTGCAAATGTGAAGATGAATATAAAATTGTGACCTAAAATATAAAACACAATTCCTCTTTCTCTCTCTCTCTCTCTCTCTCTCTCTCTCTCCCCCTCCCTTCCTCCCTTCCCCTACACTTGAGACAGACAGAACCATCTCAGAACCAACATAGCATGATTCTTCTTACAACTAACTGTATGGCATTAGACATCAAACACAACCATTCACATCTCCTCCAACTGTAAGGTAAACAAAGTAGGAGGTAGGATTTCCTGATCTCCTAGATCCTCTGCTACTCAGACATTCTGATGTCTAAGTCTGTCTCTCAGCATGACATACTGTGCAAATTAAACAATTTTTAAAATAAAGGTATGTGAGGAATAGCTTAGGTATTTTTGTTGTTGTTGCTTCCTATGTTTTGAAAAATCTCAAAATTTTATAATTTTTGTAATTTGTATGTATGTTTCTATGCATGCCTGTGTGTGTGTGTGTGTGTGTGTGTGTGTGTGTGTGTGTGTGTCTCACTATGTGTTTGCATTTAGTTTTAGTTATAACAGGACAGAGTTGAACTGGAAAATTATCTGTAAAATTAAATAAAAGCTATTAATGTGATATTTTTACCATGGAGAAACTCAGATGAATCTATATTTTAAGCAGATTTTTTTCCATCACCATTTATGGCCCTTATACCCGCCTCTACCTCCCCCCATATCCCTACCACACACACACCGCGATCAACACACTGTTGTCCATGTCCACAAGTTATTTCTCTTTTTTTGAATGACTCTACTTTTATTTGAAGAAATAAAACCCTCTAGATATTTGAAATGCACTCATCACTTGTCAAAAGCTCCTTCTGTTGTGTTGTAATATTTTTTCTAGCTAATATTAAAATTCAAGCATCTATAATTTCTTCTCTTTTGGGCTTTTGTAAGCATAGAAATAAGTAACATAAAGGCTTCACTTGCCCCTGTCCCTTTGTCTTCTGTGGGGTTGATCATGTGGGTGATTTCCCCAGCCACTGCTAGCTGATTACAGACCCCACCACCTTTTGTTTGTTCAATTAGAAAATTAGAATTCCAAGTGAAGGATTCTGGGGTAAATAATTTCCTTTAACTAAAGTGATTCCTAAGTGTGACTTTTTGTCTCTTTGAGGGTTACAGAGTTCATTTGCTTTATCCTCTTAATTCACTATTTTTAAAATTCAACATTTGTTAGTAAATCTACAATTTATTAGTAAAATACTAATTATATTGTTCTCTTTATTTCTCTCCCTCCACACACACCCTCTCCCATTTGCTTTGCTTTTATGTAACAATTACAATGAGGTAAAATATAATACCAGTTTTCAGGTATCTCCCTAAGAAAGGTAGATTGATTATTTAAAATGAGATATATAACTAGAATATATAAATTCAAATATGCATAAATGTACACATTCTTTAAACCATCTCTTCCAGACTTGTATATTGTTAGCATGAAGCTGCATTAGTTTTTTCCAGCAGGAGTTATATACCAGTGCAACATGCACCAACCGCAGGGACCCATGTCTTGCTCTCCAGGAGGCCTGCTGAAACCCTCCACTCCCCCCCCCCCCGCATTAGGCTTGGGAGAGGAAAAGGCGCCCCTTATTCTTCCCCCATGAACAAAGAGGTAACACTCCAGAACACAATAATACCTTTCTAAATCCTTCTCCAAATTTCAACCTTTATATGCTAGCTATGGGAAAGAGGATTTAATATTATCAGACTGATTTTGGGTATTTAATTTTTAATAATTTCATGTGTTAATCAGTAATTGGAATGCTGTCATTATCACATTAGAATCTCAGTCTAAATTTCTAATTTAACATGCCATTAAAATCCTATTTACAGCATAACATAGAATGTAGGAAATATGTAGTTTCCATCAATAAAGCTAAATAAATATTTACTAAATAATCATTGAGGCATTTTAGGATGGCTTTATGGAAATAAAACAAAAACCCCAAATAATTTCAAGCCAATCTATAATAATAAAAGGGTAATATGCTAATTAGACTGGACATCCTTTGAGATGAAGCTGGGGCCAGAGAGAAGCCTTGCTGGCAGCACAGGGAAGGAAGGCCTATTCTTGAATGAATTTTGAGCATCGGGCCTCTAGTATTTTAATAAAAATACAATGTGAATATTTTACCAGCTATAAATTTGTCCACTTTTTAATTTTTTTATATCTATCTTTATCTTTATATTTGTAATCAGAAGCATTGAGGAAATAGCCATCTCTGACTGTGTAATCATTAGTGTAATATGCAGTGTTTTAAAGTAGCTTGGGGTTAGAGAATCTTTAATTTGTCCCCTTGATTTATTTATGATTCTGTACAAAAATTCAGAATATAATACATTTGAATATTTGAAGTTTCTTAGAGAATGCAGAATATTGAAGCAAATTAATAATTATTTTTTCTAATGAGATATAAGCTTATTGTTATATGTAATACTATTTTATAATCATAGCATTTGTCACTTTTAAAGTGTTCCATATACATTGTCTTAATAGTTCCTCACAATAATTTTGTAAGGACAATGTTAACAACTGTGTTGTATAGCTGTGAACAAGACTTAACAAATAGAAATGTTGTACAGTATTTCAAATTTCATTTTTTAAAATGTGTACTTTGTACTGAAGTATACCTACAAAAATTTAGTAAAATAATAAATGTATGGTTTGATGCTTATTTTAAAAAGTGAATCCAGCAGGTTACCCCCAATCTCAAAAGCCCTCTATAATCTATTCTAGTCACAACCCCTCATACATATGCCTCAGACAACAACTATCCTGACTTCTAACATCACTGTTTAGTTTGGCTCTTTACCTGTATGTACATGAAAATAAATAATAAATTCTCTTTGGGGTCAGATTTCTTATGATTAATGCTATGTTTGTGAGATTTATTCATGTTTTTGAGTATAGCTATAATTTTCTAATTGTGATTATCTTATATAATAAAAGAGAAACATGATAATTAGCCGTAACTTCGCTACCCTTCCCATTGGCTAATCAGGGCGATATGCAAATTAACTACCAACCAAGATGGTGGCTGGCAGCCAGGCACTGAAACGAACAGAAGGCTTGCTTGCTCCAGTGACGGAGGAAGCCAAGGTTCCCCGCCTGCTGCTGCCAGCCTCCGGGCTGCAACTCTAAGAAACATTGCTACAAATATAGAAGGTAAACATTCCCCAAAAATCTGTTTTTAGCCAGCAGGGCTTCAGCCAGCAGGATTGCAACAGTGTTAAAATTATAGAACCCAAACAAACCCAGATCCCTGCTTTCAGCAGCCGAGGTCTCAGAGCTGCAGCTGGGCCTCAGAGCTGAGGAAAAAGGCTAAAAACTACAGTGACAGCCTTAGAAGGTAAATAAATTCCAGAATAAAAGAGGAAAAAGAAAAAAAGGAGTGGTTGGGAGCCTCAGTTGCCCACCAGCCTGAAAACAGCCATCATTCCCTCACCCAGATTGGCCAGGCACCCCAGTGGGGACCCCCACCCTGAAGCAACAAGATGGCAGCTAATTTGCATACTGAAGGCAGGCGGCAGAGGGAAAGGCTGTCTGCGGTCCTGGACCTGGATCTGTGACCCTGCTGAGCGGGGGCAGTGCTTGAGGCTGTTGGCGTTCTGGGAACCAGATCCATGTCCTGGCGGGTTGAGGGCAGCGCTTGAGGCTGTCCATGGTCCTGGGACTCAGATCTGTGACCCTGCCAGGCGGGGGGCAGTGCTTGAGGCTGTCCGTGGTCCCGGGACCCAGATCTGTGACCCTGCCGGGCGTGGGGGGCAGTGCTTGAGGCTGTCCACGGGTTTTCTCCTTTTTTTTTAATTCTAGGCCACCAGCTTTAGCTCTGAGGCTCGGCTCCAGCTATGAGACCTCTGCTGCTGAAAGCAGATTTCTGGCCTTTGTTTACCCTTCTCTATTTGAAACAATGTTGCGGTCCTGCTGGCTGAAGCCTCCGGTTTTGTTTAGCTTCTGTATGTGTTACCATGTTGCTTAGAGTGCAGCTGAGAGGCCGGCAAGGCAGGCGGGGAACCTTGGCTTCCTCCGTCACTGAAGCAAGCAAGCCTCCCTGTTCGCGTCTGCTGCCTGGCTGCTGGGCGCAGCT
>NW_006293550.1:1295370-1307291 GCF_000327345.1 Myotis davidii
GGCAGGGCATGGCAGTTGGGGGCGATTAGGCCTGCAGTGGAGAGCAGTTGGGGGCAATCGGGCCGGCAGGGGAACAGTTAGGCATCAATCGGAGTGGTCAGGGGGCAATCAGGCAGGCAGACAGGTGAGTGGTTAGGAGCCAGCAGTCCCAGATTGTGAGGGGGATGTTCCAGATTGGAGAGGGTGCAGTCTGGGCTGAGGGACCCATACCCCCCCACCCCAGTGCACAAATTTCATGCACCGGGCTACTAGTTATATTATATTCCATCATATGACTATACCAAGAAAGGAGAAATAATATTGAAAAGGACAAATACGTTGGTAAATATTTATGTGAAAATTAACTGAATATTGCCTAATATTGACTAGTAATATTTTGTGTGCCGTAAAATATAGGTGAGTTAAAATGCATCACAAAAACAATAAAAAAATCTGGAAGTGAAGTTATAGCATCTTAAAGTTCTAGAATTATTGGGGAAATGTTAAAGTAACTAAATCAATGCTGCATAATGTAAGCTTTGACATTTTACTACACATGGCCATTTAAGCTTGAGAAACATATATTTGACAAAGACTACTTTAAAGTTTAATTTTATTAATAACAAACTGCTATATATATTATTTATATTATTCGTATAATAAATAATCTTTCATTAGTCAATATTTATTAAGCTACTATGTGCTGGGCAACATTCACATGCTTGAGATACATCAGTGAACAAAATTGATGAAATTCCTATTCAGAGAACCTATATTCTTGGAATAGGGAGACAGTTAGTAAATAAAAGATATTGAAATTACTAAATTATTCCATATGCAATATGTGTGAAGGTGATTAGGGATATGGAAAATGTCTGCTTTTCAAAGTGAAGTATATTAAATAGAATGAGGAATGCCCTGTGGATGAGTAGTTATTGTAGGCGGAGGCAGATTTCAGTATTAAATGTGATGGCCAGGTCAATGCTTGTGAGAAGATGGAGTTGGAACAAATTCTTTTTAAAAAATATATTTTATTGATTTTTTTACAGAGAGGAAGGGAGAAGGATAGTGAGTTAGAAACATCGATGAGAGAGAAACACCGATCAGCTGCCTCCTGCACACTCCCTACTGGGTATGTGACCGCAACCAAGGTACATGTCCTTGACCGGAGTCAAACCTGGGACCCGTCAGTCCGCAGGCCAACGCTCTATCCACTGAGCCAAACCGGTTGGCGCTGTAACAAATTCTTGACGAGAGTTAGCTGTGCATACAATTGTGTACCTCCATAAATAACTGGAGGTCATTCTGGGCAGAAGAACTTGAGATAGAGTAGGTTTGGTATGTTCTGGAAATAGCCATGTCAATGAAGATGGAGTATTTAAAGAGAGTGGTGGAAGAGTTCAGAGAGGTAAAAAGGCTGCACATTTTGTAGGGACTGGAAAACTGTTGTAAAGACTTAGTCTTTTACTCTGAGTGAAATGAGAAGCCAGTGAAGATTTTTGAGAAGTAGCATGATCAGATTTAGGTTTTAAAATACTCACTTTGGCTACTATAATGAGAATAAACTGTAGTTAAGCAACTGTAGAATCAGAAAGACAAGCTAGAAGGTTATTGTGGTAATCCAAACAAGACATAGTAATGCCTCAGTCCAGGATGGCACCCGTGAAGACATGAATCTTTATGGGAGCTCTAAAATATTCAAGGTAGAGCCAATAGAATTTACTAGGGGTTGGAAATGGGCAATGAGAAGGAAACAAACAAACAAAAAAACAAAGTAACGTATAACTGCAAGCCCAAACACTTAATGGCCTTGTTCTAATAATGGCTCTCCATGTTTCTGTTTCCCATCCTCTTGGCAATATGACTTTGCTCCTATCAAGAAGTGAAGTCTGTTTCCTCAGCTCTTGCCTTTAGATCGACCTGGTGACTTATTTTGACCAAAAGAATTCTGCAGAAGTGTCATTGTATGCCTCCCAAGACTAGACTTTAAGAAACTTTGGAGCTCTTGCTTTCTTGGAGCATTCTCCATTATTCAAAAAATTCTGATTGAATCTAGTGGTAGAAGAAAACATATTTGGAAGAGAACTAGGGGGGTCCAGCCAACTGCCAGCAGGGACCACTAGACCTGTGTGTGAGGCTGTCTTGGACAATCCAACTGTATTAATATCTCCATTTGACTCAGCTGGATGAGTTACTCCAGCAGAACAAGTGCCCACCCAACTAAACCCAGATTGTCAACCATGGTCCATGAGACATGAAAAATGACTGATCATATGTCAGAAATTGTTGAGGTAATTTGAAAAAAGAAATTGGTAACTGATTGAGACCCCAAATACCTTTTTGAAAATCTTGCTTTTTGTTTTTCCTCTATATGTTTTCATGTATACATTAGATAAACTAAATAATGTTCTACACCCTAAATATAGTTTCCACTTTCCCATCTCTATGTCTTAACTAACTAAATAGATTCATCCTTTAAGGTGTTTTTTCCCTGGGTTATTGTATGCATGTACTTTTATACTGCCTTTGGCTGCAATAAAATGTAAAGTACACTTTATTGAAGAGAACCAAATAACTTTTATTTGAAATAATAATAACTCTCTCAAAAATAAGAACATAGAAAAATAATCTCTACAATATAGTCTTTGGAGTTAGAAGCTCCTAGACATAAAGGAACAAAGTAAAATACTGAAGTCCTTAGTTAAGCTTCTAAACTTCCTGACATATGCTTTAATGTAGCATCTAAGTTATTTAACAATTAATTACACTAAGCATTTCTTTTCTTCATGTTAATGTCATGCGTATATTCTACCACTGAACTGTGTAAACTTAAGCCACTTAGCTGTGTAACCTTGAACCAGATGCTTCATCTTTTCCCACTTCATTTTCTTCATTTTGAAACTGTCATAAATCTGGTGCCTAACTTACAGATTTTTGTTAGAATTAAATGGCATCATATTTCCATATAGTCATGGAACAGGATCTAGAGTATCATAAGCACTGAATAACTTTAACAAGTATTACCATATGATATATTATCTGGTTTTTCTCATTATCATTTAAAAATATTAGGTTTGGCAAATGATTTTAGAGAAGGGCTGGCTTTTTATCAACCAATTTAGTTAAACATTTCATCTAATGACATCCTTTGTCTACTTTATATCTAGGCTATCTGTAATCAACTACCTCCTAAATCTGTGGCAATAATTAACTATTGGACTTTTTCTCTGCCGTAAAATCACGATTTCGACTAGAGTCAAGTGGGTTTAATTAATTACAACTATAAAAATGTAAATGGATTTGGGGAGAATATTATAAAATGAAAGATTAGGTCATTAGTAATAGTCCCAGAGTTTATTATCCTCAAAAATAGTATTTTCTCCAGATTATCCTAGAAAGAAATAATGTTACCTTCTACTGCCTTAAAAAGTCCAGACTAAAATCTTTGGAGAAAAGGCATGAATAAATGGTTAATCCTGACTCACCAGGTACTAAGACCTCATGACTTCATGTTGCTTGTATATTAAGTTGTGCCACACATGTTATTACAAGGCATCTTGTGGCTGACGTACAAGACTGCAATTCACACTAACAGATGTTTGGGAAGGAAATTATTTGTTTAATTTGTTTATGAGTCACAGGATTTTTGTCTGAATGTAATTATAGGAGGAGACCACAATTTATGAATGGATTGTATTCCAAAAGTGCATTTGTAAGTCAGTTGTTTGGGACTAAGAACATATTTTATTGTATACACTAGGTTAAATGTTAGTGTTTTCCAATCGCTGCTTTATCTCATTAGTTGGCTGACTGTATCTGTCTCTGGAGAAAGAATTTGAGGAGAAAAATGGCCTCTTTCTTTCCTAGCCAGTTTTTTTCTTTTGTTTTGATTCCACTGGTGATAACTTCTTCCTCTTTCCAGCACTGATTTTTCTTAGGCTTTCTCATGAGATCTCATACACCCCAAACCACCCTGCAGTACTACAGCTCTGGCTTGACCCACGCTTGGCAGAATTAACACGCTTCCAAAATTGTGCACCTCCCCTTTCCACCAGCATGTTCCATCTTTTGATGTTACTGATCTAAGTTTAATAAGAAAACAATGCAGCTTAAATGTTTTTACCCTAATGGGATTAAAAACTATGCCAAGAGTATTTCTAATTTTAAAAGATATGTTCTCGTCCAAATTACTGTGCTTGGTGGACTAACTAATAAAAATGAAGAAGAAAGCCCCAGACATTTTGGAGCAATGACATATTGGAGTTGGGCCCAACATGTAGGCCTT
This sequence comes from Myotis davidii, assembly GCF_000327345.1. Classification (NCBI taxonomy): domain Eukaryota; kingdom Metazoa; phylum Chordata; class Mammalia; order Chiroptera; family Vespertilionidae; genus Myotis; species Myotis davidii. Next base: position 1,299,635 of record NW_006293550.1, read on the forward strand.
TTTCTGCCAAAAAGTCTGTCCTAAGAGTCATCTTCGTCAATTAAATTTGTTTCCTACAAATTTTCCCGCTTTCCCTTTATAGACTAACAAATTCTCTAAAACTTATACCCAGCAATTCCCATTTTACAATCAGTGGTAAATACTGAACAAAGAAAAAGAGAACAAGAAAGATTTAATATGTGTATACATTGCAGTTTTCCTGAATTTTATTTTTATTTTTACTTTTATTTTTACAAATCAATAGATGCCTAATTATTAATTAATTATATTTATTTCTCACACTAGCTAGTTTGTTTATTATTTGGGATTCTAATGTATGTCTAGAGCTTAACCAGTGCTTGACACTTAATAAATTCCCAATAAGTACTTAATGAATGAAGTAAAACATTTTAATTCAGTTCATATTTGGAACATGCCACAATGGACACATAAAAGTACACAAGTAGAAATAACAAGGTATGCTCTGTAGAAAAACAGACATCTGTTTAAGGAAATAGACAACCTGATAATTTGACCCTCTAACTGGATATTTTTTCTGTTTTTCTGGTGAGGATAAGGGTTAACTTTTGTTTTCATTATAACTATTAAAAATTCACTGTTTCTACCTAGAAAATCATTTTTATTTACTTATGTTATAGGGGGGAAAGAATGAAATATTGAGAAAAAAATGTTTTTGCAATTGTTCTTAGACAAACTCCATAGATATTTGAGAATAAATTGGCATTTTTGTGGAGGAGGGGGATTTAAATCATGAGGTGCATATTGAGTTTTTAAGTCACTTAACACACGTATAAATGGAATTAAAACAGATGAAGTCGGGGGGACCCTGAATATAAATATGCAACTGGAAATTAGAGCAACACAAAGTTTATCAGATGAGGTAATGTCACACAGGCAATAAACTTAAAAGTAATCCACACAAGATTGTCATGTTGGATGCACTTTTATTTATTTTAAACAGCTCTTCAGTTTCCAAAGAATTTGGGTGGCCCTTTCTGGTTTACACTTGAATGCTGATATGTAGAACATGAGTGTAGATCTGGAGGAAACGCATCATCGCACAGCAGGCTGAGCTGCTTGTTTACTAACAGGTATGAGTTAATCATAAGCAGTCATGCAAAGACTTGCTCTTGATTTAGCTATTTCTGAAACTGACTGCAGTGCTACTATACTCAGACTCAAAATCTTATGGCACACATCAGTATCTTGGTGGGTTCTCTACACATGAGTCATCTGCTCTTTATTTTCAACCATTCTTAAATTAATTCTTTACATGTAGTTTTAACAATACTGAAAAAAAATCAGGATACATGCATTGCAATAAAAAAGCTTATTAGTTCAAAACACATGCATACAATTGAGACTTTACAAAATATTATGTTTTACTAATACTAAAAATTTTTAAATGGTGTTAGTCCACATCTATATATATAAAAGCCTAAGCGACTGAACAACTGAACAACCGAATGACTGGTCGACCAGTCGCTATGATGCGCACTGACCACCAGTGGGCAAACGCTCAATGCAGGAGTTGCCTCCTGGTGGTCAGTGCGTTCCCACAGCAGGAGGCCTGTTTGGCTGACCAATCCATTCCAGGGGCCCACCAGCCCAGCAGCAGCCACTCACTCCCTAAGTAGTCCTGCAGGTCCAATCTCCAGAGAATGGGCCAGGATCTGACGGACCCAAAGTCAATATCTATAATAATAAAAGTGTAATATTCTAATTAGACCGGGCAGCTGAATGACCTTCTGACATCATTCTGGACATTCTTCCAGACGAAGCCGTGGTAGCAGGGACTGAGGCAGAGGTGGGTAGGGGCAATCAGGCAGGTAGGTGAGCAGTTAGGGGTGATCAGGCAGGCAGGTGAGTGGTTAGGGCTGATCAGGCAGACGGGTGAGTGGTTAGGGGTGATCAGGCAGGCAGACAGAGTTGATTAGGGTTGATCAGGCAGACAGGCAGAGTGGTTAGGGGCAATCAGGCAGTCAGGCAAGTGTTTAGGGGCAATGAGGCAGGCAGGTAGAGTGGCTAGGGGCAATCAGGCAGGCAGGCAAGTGTTTAGGGGTGATGAGGCAGGCAGGCTAGCGGTTAGGAGCCAGCAGTCCCAGATTTAGAGAGAGATGAGGGATGTCCTACTTAAACCAGCAGTCGGACATCCACTGAGGGGTCCTGGATTGTGAGAGAGTGCAGGACAGGCTGAGGGACTGTGGCCCCCCCCCCACCCCTGCATGAATTTTGTGCACCAAATCTCTAGTGAATAAATAAAATAGTAAACCTAGCATTGGAACAAAATCGAGAGCTCTTTTTTGTTCCCCATAGTCACATCTGCATAAGGAAGCATATATTTTTATTTATACCTTCTGGGTGTTATTCTATTAAGCTCCTGGTGGTTAGCTGAGCTCAAATATTAAAAAAAATACAGAGCCCAACAACCATTTCCACATAGAGGACTCTCATGCAAACTGCACTTCAGGAAGAAGCCTGCTCTGAACTGCCTGTCTGCACTGTATTTCTGCCATCTGAGCCATCCCTTAAAAAGGAGCTCCTCAAATCCTATGTCAACCAATAGGACTGAGGCTTCCCCCATCCAATCTGAGCTGTGCAGCTCCAATCAAACATGGACAGTGCCTTTTAGACCAATCAAACTGAGAGAATTTGGAGCCCCCATTTGCATGAGGACAGTCTAATCAGAGATCAGGATATGGACTTCTGTTCATGTAAGTTAGCTCCCCTCTGGCTCCCAGGGTGTACTTTTCCTTTCCTCCAAAGACTGCCTCTTCCTGGCTGGGCTAAAACACAGATGTATCATGAGACCAGAGCAGAGCAGTACAGTGCAAAGCAGACTGGCAGGGTGCATAGCAGAGCAGACCGTGGAGGGACAGAACAGAGCTATTTAGCCAGAGACGGTGTGGCACAAGGACAGCCCGGCCCCAGAACTGCCTCACAGTCCAGCTGTTTTCACAGTCGTGCAGTATCATAATTGAGCTGTTTTTCACTGAATAAAATTTCTTACTTCACTGCACCCCAAATTGGGGATTCCTGTGGTATTGGATTGGTGCCAAAGACCGTTGGTTGACATGACTATAGTTAATAATACAGTATTGCATACTTGGGAGTTATTAAGAGAGTACAGCTTAAATTTAAAAGTTCTCATCAGAAGAAAAAGCTATTTTTAACTATGTAGGGTGACAAATGTTAACTAGACTTATTAGGGTGAGCACTTCCCAATATTTACTGCTATTAAATCATTATGTTGTACACTTGAAACTAATATGATGTTATATATTATTAGAAAATATTTTGATGTTATTACTTTCAGATGTATAGTAAATCATTGCCATTTTGGGAGTTTGTATGTGCCATTCTTTCATTAGTTGACAAAAGTTACTAATCCTTGAAGAAATAAAATAAATTGTTAGTATGAAAGAAATTAACTTGAAAGAGTTTATAGACAGAACAAATGTCAAGTGGTCAAGACTATTTCTTTTTAACTAAAGAGGAGTTTACATCAGTTGTTTATTACAGAATGCTGTGAGTCATTATAGGATTTACATAATAAAAGATGCATGTTTTCCCTTATTTTTGTTAAAATTATAACATGTGATTTTATACAGAATGCAAAAATTTTCTGATTGAACAGAGAATTTACCATGATCACAGACACTTATTTAACCAATAGAAAAAAACCCATAAAGAATATCAAAGCAAGATAATCTTGATTTATTCTCTGCATTTACTTCATTCCAAATACTAACTTGAGTTCACTTGTTCTATTAAAATGTGTGAGTTTTGAGAGGAAAGATGAGCAAAGCATTCATATTTGCTAATATAGCACATTTTGACAGGTTGCTATGCATAACATGATTGATCATCAGGATGAGAATAGAAATAAAAAGCAGAGGTGAAATCATGCCAAACTGAGAGAAATGAATGTTCTGTTAATCTTTTAATTATTTCTTGAATAAATTGAGCTGACTTTTGCTTTTTAGAGTTTCTTTCTCCAGTTTGATGTGTTTTACCTATTCAGCAAAAAAAGAGTTTACATTTTTTAGTATATTATCAACATGGCAACATGATATAGAAGATGAAGTGAACACATTATTTGGGATATGTAAACAATGTATGTACATTTCTTTCTTGGTAATAAGAAAATAAAGACCTCTTGATTTTCTTATCATCGTGGTTTTCAGTTGTTGATTTTTCTACTTATACAGAGGTGCTTTTAGCCAAGTTAGTTAACTTTTCTGAAGCTCATTTTTTCTCTGATGTAAAATCAGATATTATCTTCTACCTCACATAATTATTATAAAACTCATCTTAATTAGAATGTAGAAACGCGCTTACATAATGCTTGGCTTTATTTTGATTTAGAAAAATTTCGGTTACCTACCTTTTTTAAGGGAAAACATTAAGTTTGCAAATTAATAAACAAATTATTTTAAAATACTATTTTTGAAAAATGACATCAGCAAGATGGCTGAATAAGACATCCCTCTCATATCACCTCCCTCACAACAACAATTTGGTTCCTATTCACAGACAGAAGTGTCTTTGTGGGAGCTGTGGAAGACAGCACCAAATGCCAAGGTACTAAGTGGAGTCTCGTCCACCTGTGCATTGGCTAATGGACATGGAGATCTTAGTGCCGACTGTTGACCCTGCAGTAACCTCTTTACTGGCTCCTGCCACTCTCAGCCATGGTCTGAGAGGCTATGGAGAACACTGTCTTAGACAATCACCCATGATTAAGAGAGCCTTTGTGGAAATTCAGTTCAACAGAGAAGTCACATTCATAAGAGACTATGAATAATTGTATGCATATAAATTAATCTAGAAAAATGGATAAATATTTAGAAATGAAGAACCTACCCAGGTTGAATCAGGAAGGAGTAGAAAATCTGAACAAATCAACAGTGAGTAGGGAGGTGGAATCAGTAATCAAAAGAATCCTCAAAGAGCAAAGTCCAAGAACAGATGATTTCCCTGGTGTATTCTACCAAACTTTTAAAGAAGAATGGAATTTTTTCAAAACAACTGAAAAGGAAAGGACACTCCTGAACTAATTTATGAGGTCGGCATTATCTTGCTACCAAAGCCAGATATGGACAATAGAAGAAAACTGCAGGCCAATATCCCTAATGAATCTAGATGCAAAAATACTCAATGAAATATTAGGAAGCCAAATTCAATAACATATTAAAAGCATCAGGCAACAGCATCAAGTGTGATTTATCCCTGTGATGCATGGATGGTTCAACATACACAAATCAATAAATGTGATACACTACATTAATATATTAAAACATAATACTATGATAATCTCAGTGTTTGGAGAAAGAAAACCTTTGACAAAATACAACATCCGTTTATGATAAAAAATTAAAAAAAATTGTGTGGTGGAGGAACATACATCAACATAATAAAGGTCATAAATGAGAAACCCACAGCTAACATTATCTATACTAATAAAAGGGTAATATGCTAATTAGACTGGACATCTTCTGGACATCCTTCCGGACGTCTTTGCAGACAAAGCCATGGTGGTGGGGCTGAGGTAGAGGCAGTTAGAGGAGATCAGCTGGCAGGGGAGAGAAGTTAGGGGCAATCAGGCAGGCAGGCAGTGGTTAGGGGTGATCAGGCAGGCAGGCAGGTGAGTGGTTAGGAGCTAGTGGTCCCGGATTGAGAGAGGGATATCTGAGTCTTAGTTTAGGTTTGATCCTGTAGAGATTGAGCCTAAACCTGCATTCAGACATCCCCCAAGGGGTCCCAGATTGGAGAGGGTGCAGGCTGGACTGAGGGACCCTCCCCATGCACAAATTTTGTGCACTGGGCCTCTAGTCTATATTTATAAAAACCTAATATGCAAATAGACCGAACAATGGAACAACTGAAAAACCAATCACTATGACGTGCACAGATCACCAGGGGGCATGCACGGAAATGGCAGGCATCAGCAGCAGGAGGCAGAGCATGGAACATGGTGGGTGTCGGCCATGGCAGGATGGTGGAAAGGTGAGCAGGGGCACCAGACCAAGGAAGGGCACTGGTCACTGTCATCGGGGTGAGCCTCTGGTGCCTACTGAAAATTCTTTGCTCCCGCACATCACGGTCCTGCCCATTGTTCGCACCTGTTCCCGGCATTGGCACCATTTGCACTCACTGCCAGCCCCCGGGGTTGGGCTTGATTGCTTGGCACTGTCAGCGGATGTGAGCAGCAGCTGCTGACCCCGATAACCCCTCAGGGCTTCTCTACCTTCCCCTGCTCCTGAGGGGCGATTAAGACAGCAGCCACCTCTCACACCCACTGATGGCACCAGCCTCACTTGCACCCACTGCTGGCGCTGGTCCTAATCACTCCATGCAGTCAGCAGGTGTGAATAGGGCCGGCACCATCAGCATGCAGGTTTAGGCCCAATCTAGGTCATGGGTGCACTGGGAGTGGTGGCGGAGGGAGAGGGGCTGCCAGCAGACAGGGGACAAGGGCCGTGGTGGGAGGGATTAGGTGGGGGTTCAGAGGATGGGCTGAGACCCATCCCTGTGCCCACCACAGCCTCCTGGCCCATAGTTCGTTTCAAGGTATACGAATTCGTGCACTGGGCCCCCAGTAATATAAAAGCCTAAGCAACCATTCACCCATTCAACTGTTTGACCAGTCACTATGATGTGCACTGACCACCAGGGGGCAGACACTCAATGCAGGAGTTGCCCCTTGGTGGTCAGTGTGCTCCCACAGTGGGAGTGTCGCTGAGCTGATGGATGAGCACCAGACACCGGGGTCATCGCTGGTAAGCACAGCTGTGGCATCGCGATCCTCTCCCGTGGACACTCTCCTGCACGCCTCTCCCCCATCCGGACCAGGACCAGGATCAGGACCGGCATTGGGACTGACTGGCTGCGAGCTCGCAGCTGCTTCTCGGTCATGGGTGCGCTGGTATTGCCCTAGGACAGGAGCACAAAGACTGCAGTTGAGAGGCAGTGAGCCTTCTGAGCAGCAGTGGCAGCAGGCACAGCAGGGCTGGATGAGCAGAAGCAGCAGGGCGACCGGCCCAGGCTTGAGCTTCTCCCTGGCCACCTGCCACTTTGTGCACTACTACATCCCTTAGGGGATGTTAGACTGCTGGTTTTGGCCAGATCTCTGCAGGCCACACCGAGGGACCCTACTGGTGCACGAATCCGTGCACCAGGCCTCTAGTACTAAGTAAAGGTCAGAAACATGACAAGGGTACCTACATTTGCCACTTCTATTTAACATAGTACTGGAAGTCTTACCCAGGCCAATCAGGCAAGAAAAAGAAACAAAAGGCATGCCAATTAGTAAGGAAGAAGTAAAATTGTCTCTTTGCGGATGATATGATCTTATACATAGAAATTCTAGAGAAATCACCAAAAAAAATTAGAAGTAGTGAATTAACTGAGTGAAGTTGCAAGATGCAAAATCAACATATAAAATCAGTTCCATTTTATACACTAACTAGAGTCTCATTGCATGAAATTCATGCATAGGTAGAGTCCCTAGTGGCTACCAGCTGCTGACCGGGGCCTCCCTTCCCCGGCTGCCAGCTGCCAGCTGCTGGCCAGGGCCTTCCTTCATTCCACGTCACCCCTTGGTGGTCAGTACATGTAATAATGAGTGATTGAACTCCTCTTCGGTCGAATTCCC
>NW_006293550.1:1307670-1308518 GCF_000327345.1 Myotis davidii
ATATAGTGTTAATATCCAAAATACATAAGTGACTCAGATAATTCAATAGCAAAACAAACAAAAATCTGGTTAAACAATGGGCAGAGTAGCTGAATAGACATTCCCTTAAAGAACACATCCTAATAGCCACCAAGTACAGAAAAATATTCCACATCACTTATAAGAGAAATCAAATCAAACTGTAATGAAAAATCACCTCGCACCTGCCAGAATGACTTTTTTTAAAAAAAGACAAGAGATAACAGGTATGGGCCAGGATGGAGAGAAAAGGGAATCCTTGTGCACTGTTGCTAGGATTGTATACATTGGTACAGCTGCTATGAAAATAGTATAGGGGGTCTTGAAAAATTTAAAATAGAACTATCATGTGATACAGCAATCTACTTCTGGGTATATATCCAAAAGGAATGAAATCAAGTTCTTCCAGAGATACCTTCACTCCCACATTCATTGCAACATTATTTGCAGTAGCCAAGATATGAGAACAACCTCATTGTGCATCTACAGATGACTGCATAAAGATGTGGTATATATGTAAAATTAAATATTATTCTGCCATGGGAAAGAAAAAATCCTGCCATTGTGACCACATGGATGGACCTTGAAGGCATTATACTAACTGAATAAAATGAGAGAAAATCAAATACTGTATAATAACACTTAAACATAGAATCCTATCTAATAAAAGAGAAACGTGGTAATTGGCATACTACCGCTACCCTTCCCATTGGCTAATCAGGGCGATATGCAAATTAACTGCCAGCCAAGATGGCGGCCGGCAACCAGGCAGCTTGAAACTAACATGAGGCTTGCTTGCTTCAGTGACAGAGGACTCCAACGTTCTCCGC
>NW_006293550.1:1309401-1323944 GCF_000327345.1 Myotis davidii
GGGGGCGGCGCCCCAACTCCCCAATTGGCCCTGCTCTGAGCCCGACCAGGGGCTTAACCTAGGGATTGGGCCTGCCCTCTGCCACCCGGCAGCAGGCCTAAGCCAGCAGGGCATTATCTCCCGAAGGGTCCCAGACTGCGAGAGGGCACAGGCCAGGCTGAGCGACCCCCCCTTCCCCCCGAGTGCACAAATTTTTGTGCACTGGGCCTCTTGTCTAAAATGATGAACTCATAGAAACAGATAGTACGATGGTGGCTGTGAGGGGCTGAGAGGCAGGGGAAATAAAAGTTATTCAAAGAATTCAACTTTCCAGTTATAAGATAAATAAGTTCTGGGAATCTAATGACAGCATAGTAGCTATAGTTAACAATATCATTATATATATATATATATATATATATGTATGTGTGTGTGTATATATATATATATGCTATATATTCTTGAAAGCTGTTAAGAGAATATATCTTAAGTGTTCTCTCCACAAAAATAAATAGTAATTATGTGAGTAAATGGAGGTATTAACTAACCATATTATGGTAACCATTTTGCAATATGTAAGTTTAGCAGATCATCACACTGTATAACATAAACCTATAGAATGTTATATATCAGTTATAACTTAATTAAGCTATGAAAAAGATAAAATATTAATTTGTATTGAGGAATGTTTGTTTACATCTGCAATTAGGTTTACAATTTAAAATTCTTTTTAAACCTAATAGATTTATAGAATGAATTATGTGGTCCTCTTATGGACTCCAGGCAGATGGTGTTGCTTGGAGTTCATAAGAAATAGATATTTTAAGGATAGAATTGGTAATAAGAAACTTTTTATAGGTAAAATGCTGTCATGTGTATGAATCAAAAATGAAAAATGACACATTAAGTAAAACAACACACGTTTAAATTATTGGGACAAAGTTCCAAGGTATTTATGTAACTCAGAATATAGTCTATTTTTCTCTTTATAAAAAGAACTATTAACATGCTTTGATTCCTGTTAGTTTAAAAAGTTCAGATAAATTAAAATATTAATTTAAAGATATTATGATTAATGAATAACAGAAGAATGCCACTAGTATAGGCATCCATCTTAACTCAATAATGAATAAAATCTACTAAATTACAGTGGAAATATAATTTCATTAGGCAAAGGTAGTCAAATGAGCTCGGAAAGTATGAACATTATCTAGTTATTAATTTCTTTGAAAAATAATTAATAGTTACTTTCTAGCTGTCAGATACAATGCCAATTTCCAAGTCAAATTATAGAGTTAAATAAAGCATAACCTCTACTCTCAGGAATGTACTAACAATAAATGTGAAAACCATAGAGAAGGAATTGGATTGGAGAAAATTACACTTCAAATAATGTCAGTTGGTACAATGAACGCAAACACAGGTTTAAAGCAAACTTGGAGCTGAAAGCCTGACAGGAAATCAGGAAGTAATAGAGACATGCTATTAGGATAAGCTGTCGTTCAAAATGGCACTTATGACAATATTATGACTTTTTTCTACAGATGACTATGATGGATTATTACGGGAAAAGGGAAAAGAAGCAAAACGAGGGCAGCATTATACATATCATTTCCGGATTCAGTGAAAAAGTAAAAAATGAAAATCACCTATAGAATAACCATTTCATCTTTACTCTCCTTTAAATTATCTCAACAGAGAACTTAATATTACCTAATATTCCTGAAGACAAAATTTGTTTCTTCTAAGCACAATTTAAAATATAATGAAATTATAAAATATTTTTTTAATTTTTTAAAAGTTTGATTAGTTATATATGAGAAGATTGCATGGGCTTTAAAATTTTTATTTCCATTATAGAGAAAGAAATTGATAAGTGTTGTTCTGGTTAAGGAAAGTAGTGGACAAAGAGTTGTTCCCTTACTTGATTTTAAGTAAAGGAAATTGATTATAAGTGTATTTGTCTTCATTATTGTTTTCTCATAAGCAAAAAAGAGAACATATTGACAGATAAATGCTTATTCATTTCTTTATTTTTCAGGAGAAGTTGCTTTTATTAATAACTGCCACTTACTGAATATTTTCCATTAAGGCTATTTTTCTTTGACTTTGAGGAAGATAATGTATACACAGAATGTTTATTTCCTCTTAGAAAGTAATTTTAGCAAAATATTAATGTCTTACTAAATACTGATACATTGTCTGATATTTCATACACATACACACACAAAAGCATTTTATACAGTGTGTCTACCAAAATATATACACACTTCTTTTTTTTCTGATGGCTAAATTGATGTTTTTTTCTTTTTAGATTTAACCCATTGGAATTAATAATTATGCAAAGTTTGTGCACATTTTTTGGGACACCCTGTATATATTGCTAAAAAAATATGGTTATATAAGTATAAACTGTTTTTATTTTCTTTTTGAAGGTATTTTTATTCTTTTTATTTATTTTTCTCATGAAGACACGTTTATTCACTAGTAGCTATTAAGTATATACTACCTTCCAGGTATGTGCTTTTCAAAGGTTAAGATAATTTGGGTCAAGTTTTTAGTTTCATAAAATTATATGGCCTCAATAGAGGTTTATACTAAAACTTTTCTAGTAATATTTTTTTGAAAATATGAGTATTCAAGTCAGAATATTATGTTGCATTTTATATTATTTATTAAAGCTTCTTCCAAATTAATATCTAAATGTATAAATATATCTATCACATAAAATAATTGAGAGAATATTTTATTAAAAGGAAAAATGAGCTATAAAATTATTAGGTAACAATGACTACTATTACTCAGCATATAGAAAGCTGAAGGCAATCATTGCTTAAGCTTTAATGATAGGTGAACATATATATCATTTCTAAAATTTACTTTTTTTGTTACTATGTAGTACTAAAGAATCACTACATGAGTGGTACAATTAATCTAAACTAAAGCAAAATGCAAAAGTAAAAGTATTCTTACATTTGAGGCAAACATTTATAAGATTTGCATCAAAGACATTTTAAAGTACTTATCTTTATAAAATGTGAAGATTTTCTTGTAAAAGAAACACCTGACTTGGAAAACTTAGAAGAAAGATTTTGAGATCCTATCATATGAAATCAATTAGGTAACTAGGAAGCGATATAAATACTAAAATAATAATCATTACATTAACTCAGGTTTTTTATTTTCTTTTTTTATGTTTGAGACCACTAGAACCACCTACACAGTTTCATTAAGATGCCCAAAAGATTTTTAAAGACTTTCAGGTATATTCTAAAACCTCATTGTAGAATAGCATTATTTGAGTCCTCTATTTTTAAAAGGGAGTGAAGCAGCCTAGTGCCCATCAGTATATAAAAAAGCTATGGTACATTTGCACAATGGACCTAATGGATATTAATGCTAAGTGAAAACAGCCAAATAATCAGAGAAAGACAAATACCATACGATTTCACTTACATGTGGAGTATAATGGACAACATAAGCAAAAACACAAAATAGAAATTGCCTCATAGATACAAAGAACAGATTGTCAGCTGTCAGAGGACATGGGGGTTGGGTGGCTGGGTGAAATAGGTGAAGGGACTAAGCAAAAACAAAAAACAAACAAACTCATAAACGCAGACATCAGTAAGGTGATTGCCAGAAGGAAAGGGGGGTGGGGTGGGATCAGGTAGAAGAGGGTAAAGGGAAGATAAATGCTGATGGAAGGAAACTAGACTTTGGGTGGTGAACACACAATGCAATATACAGATGATGTATTATAGAATTGTGCACTTGAAACCTACATAATTTTATTAACCAATGTAGACCCAACAAATTCAATAAAATGTATTTTAAAAATAAATAAACAGGGTGTCTGAAAGATTCACCTCACAAACTGAGCCCTCTTTGATGATTAATATGAACCATTAGATGTAAGTCTTGGAGCCTATGAATTGTCCATTGCTTTTGAGCTGAGCCATACCAAGGGGACAATGTATTGAAACCATAACTGTCACTTCACTAAGTATTTTTGTTGAAAATATCATAAAATAAGAATTGAAGTCTATTTTTCAAGAATGAAAACAAAGTCTGCAAATTTCTAAAAATATTTGCCAGGCAATAGATGTGTTCTCGATCCTGGACTGACTAGTGTCTTGATAGAGTTCCTCCCCTGGTGGCCTAGTCAAGTTTCCTTGTATTCTATATTATCTACCAGAAATACATTTATTGAAATGGAGGAAGAATCTCTAAGACAACATGGCTACTTTGGTCTCCAATATTCTGACTCCAGCCTCTACACTTTATTGCTATAAACATATGTACCGAGGCATGTTTTTAATCTATACTCAAGCAAGTTTTGCCATTATCTATGCAGATAATGTATGTATTTTTTTAAGTATTTTTATTGCTCATTTCAGAGAGGAAGAGAGAGGGAGAGAGAGAGAGATAGAAACATCAATGATGAGAGAGAATCAGTGATCAGCTGCCTCCTACATGCCTCCTACTGGGGATTGAGCCAAAACCAGAATTAAACCTGGGACCCTTCAGTTCACAGGTTGATGCTCTATCCACTGAGCCAAACTGGCTAGGGCTCTCTGTGTATTTTTAATGTCTATTGAAATTTAGATTCATAAGAAATTGCAAAGGTACTACCTTTCACCCAGCTTCCCCAAAAGGTTTTATCTTATACGACTACAGTGTATTATGAAAACAAGGTCTGTTAATTATTTTTTTTCTGATTCAACTTGAGATTTTTCTGGTTCTTGAAATGATGGATGATATTCACTATTACCTCAGACGTTTTCTATCCTATATTATGACATTCTGGATCTCATTTCAAGCCTTCTCTGAACCTCCAGGTTGGGAGAGAGAGGAAGCTGCCTTGTTTCAGCCAGTGCTGGTGGAAGTCTGGGTTTCCCACTCAACCTCTGTTGGTACCCTGGGATGTAGGGGCGGGGGCTTCATTACTCCTGGATGTGAGTGGGAGTTCAGTGAGGATCCACCTTGGCTGTGGGGGTGAGAAGCACTTGTTACTGCCTCTTACTTGACAAGAAGGTTTTGTTACTGCTGGACTGTAGTGGAATTGGCAGCTATCCACTACTGTTGCCCTGACTTCACCCCAACCGAGAGGGAAGGGGTGCTTATTACTGCTCGGTGCTGATGGAAATCATGGATTCCCTCTAGGCCTCCTCTGACACCACCCCTTTGTGGGAGGAACAGGTATTTTATTGTAGCTGGGCAAGGTTGGAAGTCTAGACTTCCCACTTCAGCCTTTGCTAATTATGGTAGGGGTGCAGCCTCTGTCCCCCCGCCACCCTGTTCTTTGCCTACAGTAGAATAATTATTGCCTAAAATTGTTCAGTCTTGCTTTCTGACATTTTTCTGATGTTTTGGCTGTAGAGAACAGCATTTCATCAGGCTCTTATTGTTGTGCCAAGCTTTTTCAGCCACTCAGTTTATTATATATGAAGCAAAATGGAAACCCAGAGAAATGTGCTTGGGCTTTAAGATAAAAATCTCTAAGTTGAAAAATATCTAGCAACCTTTTAACACTCATTGGGTTTTTAATTTGGAGAGGGCAAGGTAGACTTGGGAATTTCATCATTTATTTAAGCAAGACATAAATATTCTTGCACTTACATTTTTCAGACTTAATTAAAAATATAAGGAACTAGATGCTATGCAATATTATGGAGGTCCATGTATTTCAGTCCCAGTTAAATGCTGCAGTACCTTATGTCACTGATCTCCAAACTGTGGTACTGCAGGGATTTCTTTGTCATTTGCTTTCCTAAGAATTTCCTTCATTTATTAAACAAATACTTATTAATTTTACCATTTTAAGTAATTACAATTGCAAACTAAAGCTTCTGTTTAGGAACATCAGTTGTCGATTCAAATGTAAATAATTCTAGTCAAATGTATGAAACTAGAGGCTCAGTGCACGAAATTCGTGCACTGGGCGGGGCGGCATCCTGGCCTGTGCCTTGTCACAGTGCGGGAGCCCCATGATCAATTGCCCCAAAGAGGTAGGCCCCGCCCACCCATCCAGGTCTCCTCAATGGATTGCTCCAAAGAGGTAGGCCAGAGCTGGGGGTCCCACCTCCGTGCCATGCAGAGCCGGGGGTGAGACCCCCAGGACCCCCAGCACCCCCAAGCAGGTCTCCCACACCCAGCCAGAAGGAGGCGGAACCCCCAGGCAGGCCTCGTTGTGATTAGCTGGTACCCCTAAGGCAGGCCTTACTGCATGGAGCTGGGGAACCCCCAGGCAGGCCTCGCCTTATGGAGCTGGGACCCCCAGGCAGGCCTCATCTCGCAGATGCAGCTTCAAGCCCAGCCCTGCCCACCTGCGCATGCCCACCGTGCATGCAGCCATCTTGTGACAGTGTTAGGGCATCACAATGTGATGACCACTTAGGCTTTTATTAGTAAGGATTATGATTTAGGTAATGTTCACCTTCAATGAAAAATGACAGATTTAAAAACATTTGATAATTATTAAAAATACTTTTTAATGGCTCTATATTAATTTTTGGACACATTTATAACAACAAATGAGGTTTTTCTATATCTTATTTTTAATAAAACTTTGGCAAAAATTATCTTAAATATCTTTAATCTGCCAATGGTTATTTTGTGAAAATATCTTTATGGTTAAAATTAATCTATAGTTCATTTAGTTTAATAACATAATGGATAAGATTTTGAATATTATATCAAATTCTGTACATTTTAAATAATTTATCATATGGCCGTGATACTAGGAGGGAAAACAGAAACAATATTTTAGACTCAATATAAGGAGAGAAGGATCCAGAGACCCATCACATCTTACTCTGCTTTCTCAGTAGTTCATTGTGTGCATTATTTGTGATACATCATAGCTCCCTTGCACTATTTCATTATCATTGCCATCCAAGTGAAACAAATTTTGGGGGTAAAAAAGACAGGTTTTAGGAAAATTTAGAAATTAAGGGGACCATGGAAGAAGCACAGGGTAGGAGAACAGCAGAAGGTATATTTCCATAGAATAGGGGAGCTGAAAAGCTGCAACAGGTACATTTCCACAGAATGAGGGAGCTGGGAACAGCAAAAGGTCTATATTTACAAAATAAAGAGAAGGAATTCCTTCATCCAGAAGGAGAAGAAAGCCCGAAGGGAATAGGAAAACAATAAGGAAGGGGGGACCTCTCATGTCCAATGTGAAGTTCGACCTTTGAGCTCAGGATTTCCTATAGTAACCAGTCTAAGGGAATAGTGACCAATCAGAGGGGATATCAAGGCACCAGGATCTACAGCCTTTATAAGCAGTAGGGAAAAGGAACTCAGTGGGACCCTTTCCCCCTCCCCATGTGGGAGTTCGTTCTGTGGGATTCTTTCCCCTCCCTACATGGGAGTCTGTACTTGCTCTTTAATAAATTTCCACCTTTGCTCTACCACCTTCTGTCCGTGGATTCATTCTTCAACTCTGGAGAACAAAGAATCTGGCTTACAATCCAGGGGAACACCACGTGTTCCAGTCTAAAACTTACATATCAGTTCTACTTATATGGTTCCTAGAGTAATGAAAATTATAGAGACAGAATGTAGAATGATAGTTGCCAGGGGCTGGGTGGAAAGAGAATGAGGAGTAATTGCTTCATGCTGATAAAGTTTCAACTTTTGTAAGATGAAAAGAATTATGGATGGTGGCAATGGGTGCTCAACAAGATGAATGTATTAATACCACTGACATGTATTTAAAAATATTAAGATGGTAAACTTTATGGTATGTGTATTTTACCTCAATAAAAAGAGCTCAGCACAGAAAGATTATCATGATAATATGATAGGGAAAAATGTTAATAGACCTTAAATGCCCCATGTTGTTAAATCTTTATAAAGGAACATCCGGTAGCATGGTGTCTGATAATGTCCTTGAGGGAAAATTGTTCATTAGTGACTTAAAGGGAACCATGTCATCTATTGAATTACGAACATCATATCCTCTTGCACCTGGATTTTCCTTGGAGGTCAGCCTTCCAAACATTAGCCAGATTTGACCCTGCTGAGCTTCAGAGTTCTGGTGAGCTCATAGCCCAAGGTGGTGTAGTTTTAAGACTGCATTGCACTAAGAGTATATCTGTCACAGATGAAAATGCAGGAGCATATTTATGTCTTCATGTAACCCATTCATCGCTTTTTATAAACCTAAAGTTCTCCAGGGAGTAAAACAAATTCACATAATGTTCCTATGTGCTACAATTTGTATTTTGATCTTTACTTTAGCTGACAGACTCTTTTATAATAACCAGAATGCTCCCTAGTGAATGCGCACATGTAGGCATTAAAAAGTAAAAATTAGTTTAGTGATTCAAGTTAAAGGTAGCATTTAGTTATTCTGAATTATACTTCATTTCACATGCTCTGATTTTATGTTGAATTAGTATCAGCTGTCTCCTCAATGTCTTAGTATGATATTTCTTAGTGCATCCCCAGTTCATCTCTAAGTGGGATACCACTTTGGGAAATTTTGGCTATTTCCCACAAGTATCCTGTGTAATAAAAGGATAACATGCAAATCGACCAAATGGCAGAACAGCCAGAACATCTGTGGCCCCTCGCCCTGGCCGGCCCACCCCTAATGGCCCCCATCAGGGGCAGGCCTGCTGGACCCTACCAGTGCACGAATTTGTGCACTGGACTTCTAGTATTTACATACTCTTGTTTATTTATTTTAGGTTTAACTGATAAGGAATTAGTATTTCAGAGGTGTTATGATTGATCAGTGTCATTGCTTACATACATTAAACACCTGCCAAAGGTTTTCTAGGGTGTAGCTGCTTTGTATGTCAAATTTAAAGGCTATTGTGTGATTGGCTTTAGGATTCTGATGTATTTTTATAAATGCACTAATTATACCTTTGCTAATGTATGTTTGCTGATCTTTCACAAAGGGAAAGTTTTGCTTCAATGTTATATGTCAGAATATATTCATTATCACAAACTCAGAATGAAAAATACAGTGCTAACTGGAAAAAATAACAGAGCAAATTTTTTTAATAATTCAGAGACAATACATTAAACATCTACTACTCTCAAGTACTAAAGTTATGAAAATGAATAAGGCATAATATATAAGAATAGCATATATGAATAGAATAGAATAACTCATGACTTTATTGTAGTACCAATAATTAGACAACATAATGTGAATAAGACTGATAAGAGTGTGAGTAAATAAATATGACAGCACTTTAGAATAATTAGTTATGACCAATTTGAGAAAATTTGTTTTTAAAAAATATCTTCCTAGATTAAAACCCCTAAAATTCCAGTAAATTAATATCCAGTTTACTCCCACTAAATGTATGGATTTGGAAAGCCACTTTAATACTTGAGCTGGTCTAGAGCTGCATAGGTGAGTAGAACCAAAAATCCACTTGCCAAGTGGCAGGACCTCAATGTACTTCCCAGGATGAGAAATGCTCTGTGAGCCATGATTCATATAAACCTGTTTGTTGTCGCGGCTCTAAGACACTTCTGTTAGTCCTGCTGCAGTGACTCTT
Source organism: Myotis davidii (assembly GCF_000327345.1). Lineage (NCBI taxonomy): Eukaryota > Metazoa > Chordata > Mammalia > Chiroptera > Vespertilionidae > Myotis > Myotis davidii. The sequence goes on from NW_006293550.1 coordinate 1,318,911, forward strand.
CTGGTACAGAATCTGCAGCACTGGCTACGTTTGGACTTTGACACCCTGGGAGTATTACTGCTCTTTATTGCAGTGGTTGATTGTTCCTCAAGGACTACATTATTTTGATATTGTTATTTTCTAGTATCCAGATTTTTGAAGGAAGGTCCTGGAGCAGATATTTCGGACACTACTTTTCTTACTTTACCAATTCGACTTCTTCTCAACAATTGACACACAGGTTGGAAGGAGCTGAGAAGTACTATGAATGATTGTGGAGAAGAGAAGGTTGGGGAAGAAAAGATTTATGCATAGCCTTATGTGTACTATAAATCATTATTCAATAATTAGGCCTTTCACACTAATTTTGGATATTTTCTGCCATTTTCCTGAAATCTTGTGGAAATCAGATCTTATTCCTGCTTGATTATTAACTATTTTAGCACAATGGTAGGCATTTTTGTTGTAACTAGAAATGAAGACTGACTCCCAGTTTCCATAATACATATGATTTTTTAAAAGTCCTTCTTACATTTTCACCTCTAACCACAAATTAAATTTTGGTATTCTCCAGAATTCCACACTTAACTTCTTTTATTTTATTATTGATTTTAGAAAGAGGAAGAGGAAGAGAGAGATGAACATCAATCAGCTGCCTCCTGCACATGCCCTGACCAGGGACTGAATCTACAACCTGGGTATGTGCCTGGATGGGGAAGCGAACCCACCACCTTCTGGTGTACCGAGTCCACTCCAACCAACAAAGCCAGGGCCATACTTAACGTTCTTATCTTCTCCTTCCATCACTGTCTTTCTAAGTGATCTAGTTCGCCTCTGTGTTTGGAACTGCTACCTATAAACAATATTCATCAGGTCTCTAAAGAGAACCTGTCTCTTCCCCAAAATCTAGACCTGCATCTCTAATGTCCTATTGGACTTCACAATTTATAATTTCCACAATCAGTTATATTCAGCATGGTAAAAGCGAAACTTAAAAAAAATGTGTATTTTTATTGATTGCAGAAAGGAAGGGAGAGGAAGAGAGAGAAAGATCAAGGATAAGAGAGAATCATTGGCTGCCTCCTACACACCCCCTACTGGAGACCCAGTCAGCAACTGGGGCATGTGCCCTGACTGGGAATGAACTCTGACCTCTTGGTTGATAGTTTGACCCTCAACCACTGAGCCACACCGACTCGGCAAAAGTTGAACTTTTAATATTCATATCCATATCAGTTCTCCATGTTACATTTATTGTCTTATCTAGTGAATATCTTCCTGGTCATCTAAGCCCAGAAACAAAGAGCCTTATGGCTTGTTTGGCTCTTTTATCCCTACATCCAATCAGTGACCAAATCCATGTAGTATAGATTCCATTTTAATTAATTAATTAATTAATTAATTCAGTTATCCCTCATGCATTAAAATCTTACTTAATGACATTATATGTATACATCATATAGTGCTCTAGGAGCTTGAGGCTCTGAAACAAGACCAACCAAGTCCTCAAGGACCTTACATTTTATTTCCAGACACAGACACAAAGTAAATAACGAGAGAAAAAAAAGATTGTATTTAAGTCTAGAAAAATAAAGCAAGGATGCTTTAGATAATCACTTAAGAGTGAGGGAAGAACTGGCTCCTGGAGGTTTTTCTGAGAGATAAACGTTTGTGCAAATATGCAAAAAGAGGAAATTCACAGATTTGTGGAGAAAATGGTATGAAAGTAAAGAGAATTCTAAGCTAGAACAAGCTTGTCATGTCAAAGGAGGAGCAGAGCAATCTAATGATTTTGGAGAGGTCAACTAGATTATAAAAGAAAAAACATATCCTTTGCTAGAAATAAGTAATGAGATAATTGACTTGGGATGGTGGAAAAAAGTTAGATTATAAGATCTTATAGGATTTTAGATTTCATTTGCATGGACAGCTGCTAGTTTTATAAAATGGAAATAATCTGACCTGATTCCCAAAATATTTTAACTTTAGTGACGTGCTGCTAAATAATTAACAACTGACTTTTGAAGAGGAGGGGGAGCACTTGTTACTAATTATGGTGTAATATGCCCAGAATGGCCAAATTCACACTACCAATGTGGCATCAGTAAAGGCAGAATCGGGAAGAGATGTGCACAATTGTCTATCTTGAACTTTAAGAATATGTTCATACTGACTCCTGTTTTTTTCAATGCCTCTTTGAGTATTTTTTTTTAGTTTTTTATACACATCTTTGCTTTAATGTACTTACATGCCACAAAATAGCACTGCTTATTCTCTCTCAGATAGAACTGCATTCTCCAACAATGTAGCTCCTGAAATGTGGTTAGTACAAATAAAGAACTGAATATTTAATTTTTTTTCCAATTTTAAGTAATTAAAATTATAAAAATAAAATTTGATTCTGTTATTGCAAAAATTTTGATTATGTTTGGAACAATGTGGGAATGTACATCTTTTTCAACTATAAGTTTTATGAAATCTAAATGCAGATCAATTCTTCCCAATGAAAACTTAAGAGTCTGAATTGAAGTGTGTTATAAATATAAAAGACAAACTGGATATCTAACACTGAGTATGAATGAAATAATGCAAATCATATGATTATCAATATTTGTTTTTAACTGACATGTTGAACTGACAATATTTATTATCAGGTTAGATAAAATCTATGTTTAATACTAATTTCAATATGGTCTTTTTACTTTTGTTGACTATGGCTACTAAAAAGTAAAATTAAATATATGAGTTGCATTATATATCTGTTAGACTGTTCTGATCTTGATTCTTGCTAATCTGTGTGTAGTCCACAGACCAGCAGCATTAGCATTACCTGGGACCTTTTTAGAAATGCAAAATTTCAGGCTCCTTCTCAGATCTACTAAGTACAAACCTGAGTTTGACAAGTTCCTCAAATCATTTGTTTGCACATTAAATGTAGAGAAACAAGGATCTCTACAACTATGAAAGACAACTTGTCTTTGCAATCTATTCCTTTTCAATTCTACTTCTCACTTCAGTTTTTTTAAAACCATCTTCACTTTTATTTAGAATCTTAAAGGGTACAGGTTAATACTCACATAAAGTGAAGACTTCTTATTGAGCCAGACACACAAATGGCTTTTTGATTCTAACTCTTTAGGCTCCTTTTCCATATCTAATGATTTATACACAGTCATCAATAAATTACTTGTTTTCCAAACACATTCTATTTTCTACTTGTTTTTGTGTTGTTTTCTCTACCTTGCATATCTTAGTCCACCTAGGGATATGTTTTTTTGTTTGTTTGTTCGTTTTTTCTAAAATAAATGGCTCAAAACTTTTTAATAAGGGAAAGGGGTTGTATGCAGGTCCTTTCATTATTCTGTTGAGGAACTAACTGTTTATTTGAGCCACACAACAAATATTTAGTTTTTTTCTAGAAGACTGTGCCATTGTTTGACTGCTATTCCCTAACAATCAATGCATAGACTCTCTGAAGTTCCCTGTTAACTTGCATATTGTACCCAATAAATATGTAGAATGAGGGAGCTGGGAACAGCAAAAGGTCTATATTTACAAAATAAAGAGAAGGAAGCCCTTCATCGAAATGGAGAGGAAGAAAGCCCAAAGGGAATAGGAAAACAATGAGGAAGGAGTGGGGGAAGAACTTCACATGTCCCATGTGAGGTTCAACTTTTGAGCCCAGGCGTTACTATAGTAACCAGTCCAAGGGAATAGTGACCAATCAGAGGGGATATCAAGGCACCAGCATCTGCAGCCTTTATAAGCCATAGGGAAAAGGAACTCAGTGGGACCCTTCCCCCATCCCTACGTGGGAGTCAGTTCTGTGGGACTCTGTCCCTCTCCCCACGTGGGAGTCTGTACTTGTTCTTCAATAAATCTCCACCTTTGCTATACCACTTTCTGCCCATGGATTCATTCTTCAATTCTGGTGAACAGAGAATCCGGGTTCCAGTCCAAAATTTCCATTTCAATATTTTCAATTAACAATGGGTTTTTGAGGACATAACCCTATTTTAAGTTGAGGAGCATCTGTACTCTGTTCTAAATAAAGTTATTTCCTTAGGAAAGAGCTTTGAATCTCTCTGTTCTTATGGCCTGCCTTTGCTCTTCTGCAAAATCTCTGAGTCATTGTTCTGGAGCTGGGGATGAGGACAGAGACTTCCTTCTTTTGGAATGACACCTTCGGTTTATGAGCAGATGCTGGACTGGAACAGAAGCCTCTGGTCTTCTTGGTTTGCCTCTTCTGGCCTAGAAACTATACATATGCAGTTGCTGGAGTGCTGGTGATGGGGCCCCAGTATTGTATTCCCTGCCTGCTAGTTTTGGCCTCAAGCATCCATCTGCACTTGGGGGCTGCACAGATGAAGAGAGAACTAATCTCTAAGCTATGCTCACCTGGAGTTTAGCTTCCACAACATGAAGCTGCACAGGGGGAGCTATAAGAAATGTTGGAAGCTTGCCTGTCCAAGGAGGTATTGTAGCCACTGTCTGAGAGTTGCGGGTAGAGAAACACCATTGTTTTAATGTTATCAACCCAGGATGGAGTTTCCATCACATAGAGCGTGTGTGGGAGTTGGGGAGGGAGTGGGTTATGAAGTGCCACAGAGTTACACTTGTCTTACCAAGATCGAGGAGATTTTCTTGAATAAATGTTTCTTCATATGCTGTGTGCCTCTATGCCTTTAGAACAATTTCAGAGATTATTAAAGAATATTTGGGATTAAAAAGAATAATTTTCACAGGCTGTTGGTTGTTTTTTGTTTTTTGTTGTGTTTTTTTTTGCTGAGGAGCAAGTAGGTCCACAGAACTCCTCACATCACCATTCTGGAAGTTAATCTTGAACTTTGTATCTACACTCAGAATCTTCTTCTGATATATTTAAAAAACTAGAAGCCCGGTGCACAAAAATTTGTGCACTCGGCGGGTGTGTGTGTGTGTGTGGGGGGGTCCTCAGCCTGGCCTGTGCCCTCTCAAAGTCTGGGACCCCTTGTGGAGAATGACCACTGCTGGTTAGACCTGATCCCTGGGGAATTGGGCCTAAGCTGGCAGTGT
>NW_006293550.1:1324157-1333465 GCF_000327345.1 Myotis davidii
CCCAGCTACCAGTGGAGGCTGGCTGGAAGCAGGGATCTGGGATTTATTTGTCTTCTATAATTGAAACTTTGTTTCCATGAGCGGAGGCCACAGCTGACTCAGGGCAGGTGGAAAGCTTGGGTTCCTCCATCGCCCGGGCAACCAAGCCTCCTGCTTGCTCCAGCTCTGTGGCTGCCGCCGCCATCTTGGTTGGGTTAATTTGCATATAGTTGCTCTGATTGGCTGGTGGGTGTGGCTTAGGACATAGCGAAAGTATGGTCAGTTAGCATCTTTGTCTTTTATTAGTGTAGATAAGTGTCATTCTCTTGGCCTATGTAAAAAAACATTTATTTCTTTTTAAAAACATTTATTTTTCAATTATAATTTATATTCAATATTATTTTGTATTGGTTCCAGGTGCATGCCATTGGAGATAGCTTGGGCATTTTATTGGTTGTCTCATTAATTAATAACTTGAATAAAGTCTTTAACTCCTGTTTATTTTATATATATGCCTCATGAGAGAATTATACTCTGACATTCTCATTTCTGTTTATTTAAATTTTCCTTGTGGAAATTTCTTGATTACCATATGAAATTAAACATTTCTTGATATCTACAACTTTACCCTGTAGATATTTTATTGCATTTATCATGACCCTTATAATCATCCATCTACCTACCTGCATTTCTCTTAATACAATATGTTGCTAAAGACAATGCTTTAGCCATTTCTTTTTCTTTCTTTCTGTCTTTCTTTCTTTCTGTCTTTCTTTCTTTCTTTTCCTTTTCTTTCTCTTTATATTCCCCACTTTCTTTGTGTTTTATTTATTGTCATATTTGCCCTATCTATGAACTGCCTAAATTTTTTGAAAGAACTATAAAAATATAGTAAATTCAATTGAATTAGCACATACTCCCACTGAGACTTAGTTTCCTCATTTATAAAATGAAGGAGTTAAGCTATGTCAGGAATAACAATCTAACCACCGCTTTCTTAGCATAATTTTGATAGATTGTGTGATTTTTTAAAAAATGTCTTATTATAGTATCTCAACAGAGACCACCTTTTTCTTAAGATTGAGGAAGAAAAGAAGAAACTCAAGAAGAAGCATTTCTATTTCTGATGCATGTATATAAAAAATGGATGTGGCACCAAAACACCATGTGTCAGAAATTCAGTACTCCAAGTTCAAATTGTATGATTATCCAACACAGGTACAGCCTCATGGTTCAGTTTCTTGCTCTCTTAATTACTTAATCTGAGTTTGGAATCAGGTTCTCAACCATTTGGGCTCAATTCCCTCCTATGTACAATTAGAATATATACAGTTAGAAAGAATTGAAATAGGAACGTGACATAAACAAACTCTCCTCTACATAAGCTATCTCATGCAGAGACACGTAGGAAGCAGGAGTCAGTCTGGAAACATGATTAGAAATCCACCTTCTGCTTTAAATGTAAATGAACCTCTTTAGAAGTATAAGAATTTCTATGTCTGGATAATCTGAATACTGTTTTAATAGATAATTGTTTTGTGTAAGGCACATTTTAAAATTCAATATATATGACATTTTCTATTTACTCTAAAAAATGGAACACTTGTAATGTGTTTCTGTTTTTTTCCCTTTAGTCAGATCATTCTCTCCCCGCCCCTCGCCCCCAACCAATTATATTAAGGCCCTGCTATGCATATAGTACTCTGTGAGGCATAGCACACCTCAGCATGTTTATGGTATCCACCTGCAAGGAAATTGATTTTTTACAGACTAGATCTGGTCCTTTGAAAGGTAAATACTTCTGGTTCCATTTTAATACAGCTTTAGCTGGTATGACATCATAGCTGGAACTCTATGTTAGCCATCTCTTTGCAAAGCCTTTTGGTAAGTTGTCCATTTCAAATTTTACATGCAGGTTTAAAGTCATTTGGTTTTATTTTGAGTAATTATATTTGAGTTTTCATTAAAATTACATTTCTAAAAGTGTTGAGTTTCATGAATGTCTCTTTAAAACCATCCATAAACCCAATGCACTATATACATATTGATGGATTTGACAAACTGGTGTTACATTTGGGGCTTAATGGGAATTAAGGGTTTTCTAACTTATTTTATGATTGGAATAATGTATAAAACAATTTGACAAGGCAGTAATTGAATAATATGTTTGTGATATCAATCTATGTCCTTTATGTCTAGAGTATGCCTTTTTTTTTTTTTGCTTGGTTCTTTAGTAACAACATTAATTAGTCTGTGCTCTTTGTCCCAGGGAGCAATGTGACAGGGTAGAAACAAAAGCGTTCCAAATTTCTATACTTAGGTTCCAAAAACATAAGCTCTTCATCCTATATGCAAAAGCAAATCCATATAGAGGGCAAGGCAGTTCCCATGAAAGAATGAAATACCAGGTATAAGAGAAATGGTAGTGAAAGATCACTGATGAATAGCAACTAAAACTACCCTCAGTTTTTAGGATTTGTGGGAACTGTGATGAAATAAATAAATAACATGAAAGTCATCTTACATGAGCAGAGCTAACTCAGCACTACTTTTTGTGGTAGGGGAATATAGGGATCAATCTCCTGGATCCCAATTTTAAAATTTTCTTGGAGAAGGTAGAAATCTAGTTTTTAAAATATTATCCAAAAAATTAAATTTGTCTTTTACATAAAAATGTATAAAAATACTTCATATGTTGAACAATGAAGATATTTGGGGTTGATTTTTTCCCTATTGGCTGTGTATTTGCCACATTAAATTTTCCTCCTGCAAAAATAGAGATCAGGGAAGAAATAACTGAACAATTTTGTAGAGAGAAATATTTTCTTATTTTATCAAACTGACTTTGTGCACATTTTAAGAGTTGGGGATTTGTGTTTAAAGAAACAGACACGGGGCGGTGAAAATTACAAAGTACCTGGGGCCCTGGCTGGGTACCTCAGTTGGTTAGAGTGTCTTCCCCATATACTAAGGTTGTGGGTTTGATCCCTGGTCAGGTCACAAACAAGAATTAACCAAAGAATGCATAAATAAGTGGAAGAACAAATCCCTCTCTCTCTTCCTTCTCCTCCATTTCTAAAAATCAATCAATACTTTTTTAAAGAAAAAAGTATATGTGTCCTTGGTGGGCGAAAAAAAGAAAGAAGAGTACATGGACCCAAAAAAGGGTCATGTACACTGAGGGGGTGAAAACACTCCAGAGAAGTCAGAGCTCTGTGATTCTTCAGTGTGATAACAGCCTCTCACAAACTTCTGGGGCCTCTGGCACATTGTGAAATAGTCACTGGACCCCATGATTCCTAATTTGGCACAGATAGGCCAGGCATGAAATACAAGAAGAGATATCTTGGGTGGAGAGCTGTATAGAGGACCATCTGAGAAAGATGCTCTCCTCTCTGAACATTCCATAGCATTTCCCTTCTTCAGCTCCTCTTTCCCCTTGTCTTACACACATCTACCAGAAATTTTACTCAGAAGACTAAGGTAAAAGTTTCCTAGCAGTTCAGCAGAATTAAGAATCAAAATAAGTACAGTTAGTTACAGCAAAATAAATTTATATTTCTGCACAGCTGAATTCATTCATTTACTTTACTTATTAGAGAGAGAGAGGAAGGAAGAAAGATTGAAAGGAGAGAGAGAGAGAGAGAGATTTGTTGTTCCACTATTTATGCATGCATTGGTTGATTCTTGCATGTGCCCTGACTGGGGATCAAACCTGAAACCTTGGCATATGGTGACTGCTTTAATCAACTGAGTCACCTGGCCAGGTCTGTACACCTGAATTTAAATATGGTACACCAAGGTAAGTATTTACAATTGTTGCTTATATAGACTGTGGCTCTTGTCTTTTTCCTACTACATATATAACTACTCTGGTTAATTTCTTCATCCTAAGGCTTTATATGTAAATTCATGATAAATTGTAAGGCACATGGATTGAAATACAGAAAAGACAGTAAGATGCAATAATGATTAAAATGAACCTGCAAAGTGAAAATTCAAAAACAAATATTCTGATATGGAATTTGAACAAGGTCAGAGAAATTAACACCTGGAAGACTTCTCATTGCAAACAAATGCTATGTTATAAACAAGACCTGGAATCCAGGTAGATAGGGATGATAATAGAGATTAGAGACAGAGATAGAGAGAGAGAGAAAGAGAGAGAGAGATACAGAAGAAAATGCAACAGAACTTGAAACACAAAAATACCCAAAGCAAGTACTTTATTATATAGCTAGAGGCCCAGTGCACAAAAATGTGTTGGGGCTGGCTGGTTTGCCCTGAAGGGTGTCCTGGATCAGGGTGGGGGTCCCCACTGGGGTGCCTGGCCAGCCTGGATGAGGGAATGATGACTGTTTGCAGCTGGTCACACACTCTTCAGGGTGGGCGTCCCCACTGGGGTGCCTGGCCAGTCTGGGTGAGGGGCTGAGGGCTGTTTTCAGGCTTGCGGGTGACTGAAGCTCCCAACTGCTCCTTTTTTCTTTTCTTTTTTTTTTTTTTTAACCTGGGCCAGCTTTAGCTCTGAGGCTTGGCTCTAGATCTTAGGCCTCAGCTGCTGAAAGCAGGTATCTGGTTTGTTTGGGTTCTATAATTGAAACACTGTTTCAACTCCAGCTCTGAGATCCCAGCTGGCTGAAAACAGGTTTCTGGGGTTTTGTTTAGCTTCTATATTTGTAACAATGTTTCAAACTGCAAGCTCAGAGGCTGGCAGCGGCAGGCAGGGAACTTTGGATTCCTCCGTCACTGAAGCAAGCAAGTCTCATGTTCGCTTCAAGCTGCCTTGCTGCCATCCCCTATCTTGGCTGGCAGTTAATTTGCATATTGCCCTGATTAGCCAATGGGAAGGCTAGCGGAGGTGCGGCTAATTACCATGTTTCTCTTTTATTAGATAGGCTACTGCTTTTAGGCTCTTCTGAATGTTGATGATTTAAAACCTAATTACAATCACATAATATCAATAGCAACAGCAAAAACAATAGAATTGATGGATATAAAATGTAAAAGAACATAAATCTCTTGTCCATCTATCTATAGGGAGTATATAAATACTAATATATATAAATATAATATACATGGGAATATATATACATATATATCTACACTAATAAAAGAGAAACATGCAAATTGACCATCCCTCCGCTACGCCCACCAGCCAATAAGAGTGAGTATGCAAATGATCCCAACAAAGATGGCAGTTAATTTGCCTATGCAGGCATGGAGCAAAGACTGAAAACAGCATAGAAGGGAGCCAAGTACTGCAGAAGGGAGCGAAGCTGTGGAGAAGCAAGCGGGGCTGCAAAGACGGAAGGGAAGCAAGCGGGAAGGTGGAGATGGGAGCGAAGCCAGCCCTATTCTTGCAGGAATCTTCCTGAAACGGGCCTCTAGTATATATATATTCAACCAAGTTCCATTTAATCTATTGTTACAGGATACCAAATTTCAGTGAACCCACATCATTACTAATATTTTACTTGTTACCAGGGAATTGCTTAAGAAATATAGATTACTTGTTCACTGAGTCACTGAGTTTACTCCCTTCTAACTGCAGGAGTAGGATCCACATAGTAGGATCCAATGTCAAAAATGACCCCAACAAAGATGGCAGTTAATTTGCATATGCAGGCATGGAGCAAAGACTGAAAACAGCATAGAAGGGAGCCAAGTACTGCAGAAGGGAGCGAAGCTGTGGAGAAGCAAGCGGGGCTGCAAAGACGGAAGGGAAGCAAGCGGGAAGGTGGAGATGGGAGCGAAGCCAGCCCTATTCTTGCAGGAATCTTCCTGAAACGGGCCTCTAGTATATATATATTCAACCAAGTTCCATTTAATCTATTGTTACAGGATACCAAATTTCAGTGAACCCACATCATTACTAATATTTTACTTGTTACCAGGGAATTGCTTAAGAAATATAGATTACTTGTTCACTGAGTCACTGAGTTTACTCCCTTCTAACTGCAGGAGTAGGATCCACATAGTAGGATCCAATGTCAAGCCTACACACTTCATTGTTAAATATGAGCTTATGGTACATCTAGCAGTAAAACTTGCCAAGAAGTAAGGAGTCTGGCTTATTTTGTTACAAACTATACTTCTATACTGTGCCTTAACATATAGGTCCATTTTACTGAAATCAATTTCAGGTGAATATTACTGAGATTAGACTAATCATATAAGCTTTTTTTTAAAAAAAAAAATAGTAATGCTCTATTTATTCTTTGACTAAATCTATTGCCCAGAGAATGGATTCACAGTTTTTACACCCAAAAGCAATTGATCGGTATAAACAAATATCTGGCAAAACCCTGAACAAATTTAAAGCAATGTTGAATCACATTATAGGCTAAATAAGTGGATATTTCTCTGTAAATTTAACTGATTAATAAATTCTCTCAAAATGATTGACTTAATTATACATATCCTTTACTGCCTGAGAGTAAACTTAGTTTCCATAAAGATTATAATTATATTAGGGCAATAAAACTTTAGGGAAATAATTTTACTCCCTAATTTGTGTGGCCACTTTGTGTAATGATCTTTTTCCCTTCATAATAACGTATAGATACTTGCCTTTTTATTTTAACTACTAGAGGCCTGGTGCACGAAATTTGTGCACGGGTTGGGGAGGGTTCCTCAGCCCGTTTGCACTCTCTCGCAACCTGGGACCTTTTGGGGGATGTCCGACTGACAGTTTAAGCCTGATACTGCCTAAACTGGCAGTTGGACATCCCTCTCACAATCCAGGACTGCTGGCTCCTAACTGCTCGCCTGCTTGCCTGATTGCCCCTACCCGCCTCTGTTTGCCTACCTGCATGATCCTCCCTAACTGCTCTCCTGCCTGACTGATCACCCCTAACTGCTCGTTGCGGGGTGGGGCCAGCTGGGGCAAAGGGCGTGGTCATTCTGGTCTCTGGTTGTTCTGGTCATTCTGCCATTTTTGGTCACTGGGCTTTTATTATATAGCAAGATGTTTAGCCTGGCAATATAACTATTTAATGTAACTTTCCACATGAGAAAGATTTTATTGCATTTAAAATACTTAAGCCTGCCCTGGCCAGCGTGGCTCAATTGGTTGAGCCTTGTCCCATGCACTGAAAGTCACTGGTTAATTCCTGGTCAGGGTACATACCAGATTGAGGGTTCCATCCCCAGTAGGGGGCATGCAGGAGGCTGCTAATAGATGTTTCTCTCACTCTTCTTCTCCCTTTCTCTCTCTCTAAAAAATCAATTTAAAAATATATTTTAAAAATTACTTAAGCCTTTAGTTTCATAAATGTGTACTAAATATTGCGTTTAAGTTAAATATAAAAATAAAATTTTCACTGAAATCAGAAAAGTATAGAACATAGAAAGGACAAACAATAATTTATAAAGCATATTCAATAAAAGTAGATGTTATAAATTATTTAGAACAATTGCAAGTACATTTTTATTTTTGAGGCATGCTCCTTTGTTCTAATAAATGAATTTGGTCTTTTTTTCATAATTTCAAAAATAAAAGAGACACTTGAACATGGTGAGTTAATTTCAAAATTGCTTGTGCACATTTCTTAGTTATATGAGTATGTTTAGAAACTATTATCCTGTAATTTAAGGCAGTTGGTATTTTATTAATGTGGGATTCCATTGATTATTGCTATCTATTGTGTAATGTCCTCACATGATCTTTTTTTGCCTTTATGAGCACTATTTGTATTAATAAAAAGCAATAACAAGAGTTACGACTTATTAATTTTAATAATTTATGTCTTTTTATTTGTTGTCACTTTACCATGCATTTTCAAATTTATTTTTGGGTACTCAAAGATAATCCTAAGAATGAAGATTGAAAAAATGAAAATATTATTTTTTCAAACATCTTTATCTTTTTAAAAAAGAAAAGGAATACTATAAACTTAAGGAGGCTTTGTAACATGAAAAGAGGCATTAAGAAAACAAAACTATACTAGTATAAGACATAAATTACCAAGATGATAATCATTAAGAATCTCTGTTGTAGTAGTTTGTATCTGCACTTCAATCAAAGTGATTGAATATTTTCTTAAATGTGGATTAATTTGTGAGAAAGTTAAACTCATTGTGTAGTTTATCTAGCAGGAGTGGTAGGTTTGCACAAATTTCAAGCACTTACTTAATCCTCCAATATTCATTTTCATGTTGATTGCCTCATATAAGAGATATGGTATATAGCAGTAGGTTAGAAAAAAAATGTCATTAGATTATACCATTATTAAAAATTTTATTAGAAATGCAGTCTATCTAAGCTCCATCCTGAATAATTCCTGCATCATTTCTTTACTGAACTGATCTTATAGCAATAAATAGAACTATAAAGATGTAAATGTTACCTTTGTGATGAATACTGTTCAATCTGAAAATGCGTTAGTGCAAAGGAAAGATAATTTTATCAAGTAAGACTTAGGAAAAAGGAGAAATATTATCTTCCTATTTTTTCAGGAGCCAAAATATTTGCAGCAACTTAAATAGTGTAAATAATAATCCTATATAATAAAAGGCTAATATGCAAATAGACCAAACAGCAGGACAATTGAACAACTGAACAACCAGTTGCTATGATGTGTGTTGACCACCAGAAGTTGTGTGTAGAACATGGCAGGCATCGGCCATGGCGGGATGGTGGAGTAAGTGAGCAGGGGCATCAGACCAAGGAGGGGCACCAGTTGCTGTCCTCGGGGCTAGCTTCTGGTGGTTACTGAAAATTATTTGCTCCCTCATGCCATGGTCCTGCCTGGCACTCACACCTACTGCCAGCACCAGAGCCACCACTCGCCTCCGCTGCCAGCATCCAGCACCAGCCCTGATCGCTCAGTGCCATTAGCAGGTGCGAGTAGTGGCTGCCGGCCCCAATTGCCCTTGAGGGCTTCCCCACCTCTCCATGCTCCTGAGGGGTGTTCTTGGCAACAGCTGCCGCTCATACCTGGGTGTGAGTGGGGCCTGCACTGTCAGTGTGTGGGAGCAGCAGCAGCGGGAGCAGGGCTGCTGGCACACAGGGGACCAGTGGGCCGCAGTGGAAGGGGCCTGGTGAGGGCACCGACGATAAGTTGAGACCGGCCCCTGTGCCCACCAAAGCCTCATGGCCCAAAGTTCCTTTCAAGGTGCATAAATTAGTGCACTGGGCCCCTAGTTGGTTAATACAATTATGCAGGTTTCAAGTGTACAATTCTATAATGCATCATCTGTATGTAGCATTTGTATGTAGCATCCACTGTGTGGATGGGCAAGATACTGTTTAAAAGATGTATCTCACTATTATGATCCCAGGGAGGAAATCCAAAGGAAAAATTTCCTGACCATTTTCAATGATTTCA
>NW_006293550.1:1333483-1339686 GCF_000327345.1 Myotis davidii
CGCTCCCAGCCACCCACACAAAAGTTGTATTTAACTGAACAACTATATCTCAGAAAAGAAATCTCAAATAAGAAACATAATTTTTATGGTATAGAAAAATAATATTGAATATATATTTTCTCAAAAATTTTCTTTTGATATTTTATTTCAAATAATTTTACTCACATTTTTTCTAAATATATTTGGGGAAATTTTAACATTGTGTTTCAGAGGCCATTGTTATTTTTTCTTTCTCATTTAATGTTATTATAATTTTGATTAGAGTTGATATTTGTACCAATTTAACTGCTTGTTTATCATAGTTCTGTAGTCAAGATTTATCAATAGAATTATTATTCAGATTACATATATATGTGTGTATACATATTTATATATACATATATGTATATATGTGTATATATATAAAAATTTTAATTGTCATGGCAAATAATCACATTTATTGAACAGTTACCATGTAATAGGACCTATTTTAATCATGATGACATGTATCTCATTTAAACCTCACAATACTCTCATGAAGTAGTATTTTAATTTCTCACTCTTGCTGTAACAAATTACTATAACCTAGTGGTTTAAATCAGCACAAGTTTTTTCTTTTAGGAGTTTATTCTGTGATATAGCAAATCTGAGAACGAGAACTTGCATCCTAGTAAAAGTACCAACGAAATTCAGTGGAGGCTCCTGGGAGCTGGTTATTCATCCGTCCCTTAGGCGATGTTATGACTTCTTCGTAAGCCCCATTATTCTGTGATATAACAAATCCGAGAACGAGAACTTGCATCCTAGTACAAGTACCAACGAAATTCAGTGAAGGCTCCTGGGAGCTGGTTATTCATCCGTTCCTTAGGCGATGTTATGACTTCTTCGTAAGCCCCTATTTTGAAACTGCAACAAGAATATCCACATTTTTAATGCTATTTTACAAAGAAAGGGGAGAAAAATATATTTGTTATTCAAACGATTAGATATTTAAATGATTTTATAGACTAGGTCCGTTAGGGAGTGTGCAGAATGTAACACAGAGGTCTTGAGTGACGGTGAGAGACCCTCTATGGTATGTACTAATATGATGCAAGGTAGGTACATCACTTTTGACTGGAGAGATGTTCGATGAAATCTGATGGGTTTCAGGATTTTTTTTTTAAAGGTCATGGTGACTTCCAAAATCCAAGATGAATTTCTTAAGGCTAAAATTAACTCCCAGTATTTCCAAAAGATTTCAAATGATTTTTGGATTTAGAGTTTGCATTGATTTCTGCAACTTATTTCACCTGCCATGTGAGTACAGGATCTCCATTAG
This sequence comes from Myotis davidii, assembly GCF_000327345.1. Lineage (NCBI taxonomy): Eukaryota > Metazoa > Chordata > Mammalia > Chiroptera > Vespertilionidae > Myotis > Myotis davidii. Next base: position 1,334,784 of record NW_006293550.1, read on the forward strand.
AGTTACTTTCCACTCCTTTAGGATTATAGGTTAATGTTTGTGAACGTCAGTGGCACACAGGTATTCATTACCCTATAACTGATTTGTGATAGGGGAAAGAGAGGCATTAAGTACCTTAAATCATGTGGCATGATTTTCCCTTGTGTGTATGTGGGCGGGTGGTGGGGGAGAGTGATGAGGAAGGTGCATAGAATGCAGGCTGAACAAGAAGGATGCTAGCACAAAGACAGATACAACTAAACAAATGTTATTATGGAAAAATGGCAATTAAGATTCTCTTCATTAGCCTGTCATTTTGTATTTATCATCATAATGTTTGTTTTACAATGCTTTATGAAATCTGGCTTTATGACAAACAGCCTGCTGGCAATGCATCCTGCTGTGCAGCATATGGTGTTATATCTAATGAATATTAATACTGTGAAGTATAAATGGTCTTCGGGGACAGTGCTGATGCCTGGGAAACTCCTGCACATGGCATGCCTATTCAGAAAGTTTAACTTGCATGTGTTGTATCATTTTTTTCTCTCTCACTGTGACCTGTTCTTTTGTCTATGAAACATCAAATGTGCATCTAAAAGTTAAAAATAGTTGCCTTCTGCTAGTATTATGCCTGCTCTTCTAAGTAGCCTGGCTCTGCTGTTTCTTCCCACCAATTGCCTTCTCATGAGGCTTCTCTTCATTTGCATACTTTCTGCCCAGTTGAGTCTGTTATTCCAAGTAATCCACTTGTAACTAGACCAGATGTTTCACTCCTATAACTGAATACTGTCACCAAACTCTCATGTTTCTAAACTCAGTAATAGGACCATATTAAAAAACATTATACTATAAATATACTCTACTGATTGTAATTCATTATTCTCAAAGAGCTCACCAAATGCAATTTCCAATAATTCTTAAAGTAACTGAATTTTCTAGTTAAAGAAATTAGAAAGGGGAAAGAGAACCAAAACCAGAACTTTTCAGTAAGAAGAGTATTTTCCTCCACATCATTATTCAAAAGCTTGCCTTGGAATTCAATTTGTGTCTTTATAAACCATGCCCAAACCAGAATATAGTAAAAACAATTCCAGAAAATACTATTGTGTTTTTTCCCAACAGTATAAAAATGTTTGGATGGGAAACTGTAAAGAAGTCAATCCTACCTCATTTTCTCTTTCAGGATTTTAGAGAGAAGTTATCAAAGAATCAATCATGAAATTATATGATGATAGTTGGGGGATAGTTCTGCAAACATTGAAACATGTGTAGGCTGAAATAAATGATTGCAGATGGGACTGTGTATGTTACTGTCCAAATAAATCTCCGTGTGTAATATTGCACTCAGAAGTGCTCTACTGTACATCATGTAAAGTAGTTAGATACAAACCCTACCAACAAATCAGTTTAAAAATACTGAAGGTGTCACTAGGCAGCCTAAAAGTGTTCTGGAGATTTCTGCTCTTACCCTCAAGATAATCAGAGGCATACCTTCATTCTAGTTAATTTATTTCAGTTTCATGGAAGATGGGAAGGGAAAGGAGTGGATTACAAAACTTGATTTTAGCAGCCAGAACTAAGGGTCATCTCTCAACCCAAAATAATATAGGAATAGATTTAATCTATGGCAAATTATGCTTTTGATTTCTTGGTCATTCACTGCTTATGTAATGTTTTATATACACTAATTCAATTTTAAAAATCTTGTGAAGTAAATTTTTAAAAGCACTTCAAAGTGCAGATGCTTTTATTTCTGATGCAGCCACCAAAATATCGTTCAATGTCTTGATCACTGAACTGCTTTCTTATGAAAGGCACACTGGGAGTTTCAAAATAGGTCTATTCCATGTATTTGAGGAAGGGGTTAGTTCTTTAGGTTGGATTTTATTTGAAAGTTGCTACTTCTATTATAACGATCTTTCATACGTTTATACCACAAATTTGTATAGAGTGCCTCATATCAATAAGTAACACACAGGAGACTGAGGACTTTAAGGTCATGAAAGCTAGGAAGAGAAGCCATTCTTGAACTATTACACAAGAACACAGATATTAGCCCTAACCAGTTTGGCTCAGTGGATAGAGCATCGGCCTGCGGACTGAAGGGTCCCAGGTTCGATTCTGGTCAAGGGCATGTACCTTGGTTGCGGCCACATCCCTAGTGGGGTGTGTGCAGGAGGCAGCTGATCGATGTTTCTCTCTCATTGATGTTTCTAACTCTCTATCTCTCTCCCTTCCTCTTTGTAAAAAATCAATAAAATGTATTATTTTTAAAAAGAGAGCACAGATATTAGGCTGACTGTATAGAATAATGCCTTCTTAACAAATCAAGTTATTTCCTGCAAAGAGCAATACGGGGCTAGTCAGATGAAAAGCAGTTGCCTCTGGTAGATAAGCCCAGAACAACAATAAGCAGTGTCGATAGAATTTAGAAAGAACCAGGACAAATACAAAGGCAATTCTTTTAACCATATATGGATAATAATTTCTCTTTTTTTCAACTAGATTATTAGTATAAACTGTTATACAATTAGGTATAGACTAATATGTACTGAACAATTATATAATGTTATGTATAAGAAGCTCTTTCTCTATAAAATTATATCAGATTTTTCCCTCATTGATTGTTATTTATTAAATGGTCTAATGAAATTTATAGTAAAATGTATGTTGTCCTCATCTCAAAGTTTGAATGTAGTCATTTTAAGTAAACTTACTTTTTTTCCCTTCATAAATACACATGAAAGAGTTCTTCCTGATGTTGTAATGATAGGTGTTTAGGCTGGGCAAAACATATCTGACAGTGGTATTTTGATGTCTGAATTTATAAAACTTGAGAAATAGTACCCATTACTACATTGTATTAAGGTTTTTTTCTAGGTATCTTATTTATTATAGTATAATCAGTCCTCTTTCTATTCAATTCATCAATACTTGGAGTTAGCATCTCATGCTCAGGTCCACGCAGGGAGTATTAGAGATAATTCCTTCAGAACCTGCATGTGGTAAAGAAGTACCATGAGGCAACACACAAGTAAAAGCTGGATGGAGAGAGTCCAGCAAAAGGTGCTGGAGAATTAGGGATTGTAACAGGAACACCTTCGAAGAGGATGGCATAGCCATCAAAGAGTGTGTGTTCATTGTTCAACGTGTTCAATGCTGGAAGCTTCTCAGTCTATTCTACGAGAAGCCCTCCCTGCCTTTAAAGCTTTATATGTGCTTATTTTAAACACACACATATTTTTCCCTCTTTTTTACATAATCCAAAATTAGGAATGGAGACAGCTTCATTTCTGGGTAAATCTGCTAATGCCACATTTGTATAAATAACAAAAGAAAACAAATGTTCTGATGGTTCTTTTACCAACCACTATTCTCACTTCTCTTTATTAACAGAATAGCTAGCAAATAATGGTACATTATTGCTTAAATCTTGAGTCGTGGTATTTTTTTCACTTTTTAATTCATTTGGTAAGAGTGTTTTATGTTTAATAGTAGCAACTTCAAATCATTTCTAAATAATAAATCATTTTACTGTGTTGTGAAATTGTTGGAAAGTTATATTTTGAAAATCTCTATCATGATTATATGTAACTACTAGAATATTTAACTGGTGGAAATGGAAGGATGATTCTTGATGAAATTTAAACACCTGACAGTTGTTAAAACCAAGAATCCTGTTATATTGTGGTCTTCTTACATTTTCTAGCAAATTGAACAACCATCAGGATGATCCCAAGGAAAATGCAAACACCAGTAAGAGTTGCATCCTCAGTATAAAGCACTAAATCCTTTGTTTATGCAGCTGCTAGAACAGAGCACTTTGGGGCTAAAAGGATGACTCCAATCAAGCCAAAACAGTTCTGTACTCTTAGGGGAAAAATTATCACTGATATTTCCTTCTAAAAGTAGAAATCAACAATATAAGAAGCGTAGATATAAATATCTCTGAAGATTAATGTCTTGCTCTCTAAAAATACTCACTATTTCCCGAAGTTTGAATTTCTACCCGAAATTCTCAAATATAAATAATATGATGTGAAGATAAGTTTTGTTTTATGTTTTGCTTGTTCTTCAAATGAGTTAATTATACATAGTAACGTTGGACAATAAACATTTCTCAGTACATTTTGTTTTAAATTGAAGGAAACCCAGCTTGAACAAACTTAGGCCAAAAGGGAAGTACATTTGTTCACAGAGACAAACCACCAAAAGTCACACGAGCAGCTGGCCTTAGGGACAAGTGTAAACAAGAACAAACTATGACCAGGCTTTCTATCTCACGTTCTCAAGCTTGGTCCCTCTGTGCAGATGAACTTTGTCCACACTGTGGATGCCGTGTCTACTACTTGCTTCCATATTCGTAGTTCTTCCCTCATCAATGGAGAAAAACTAGCTCTCTTTCTTAATTTCCATTTCAAATTTCCTAGAGGACATATCAAAATGGTACATTTTGAGTACGCACAGATCCCTTTTTAATAAATGATGGCTAGGGTGGGATATGTTAAGATGGTAGCTCTTATTCAAACTATAAGATTAAAGTGGTGATGGGGAAGGTGGGCAAGAAAGGGACAGATGCCCAAAGTAAAGTAGGACAAAATAATAGGTCCTGCCATGACATATAACTTTGAGGTTATTGTAAAACTTTTCTCACCTTATTTATTTATTTATGACTAGAGGCCTGGTGCACAGATTCGTGCACCGGTGGGATCCCTCGCCCTGGCCTGCACTCTCTCGCAATCTGGGACCTCTTGGGGGATGTCTGACTGCCAGTTTAGGCCAGGGATCAGGCCTAAACTGGCAGTCGGACATCCATCTCACAATCCAGGACCACTGGCTCCTAACCACTCTGCCTGCATGAATGATCGCCCCTAACCCCTCTGCCTGTCTTATCACCCCTAACCACTCACCTGCCTGCCTG
>NW_006293550.1:1339713-1343506 GCF_000327345.1 Myotis davidii
CGCTGCCTGCCTGCCTGATCACCCCTAACTGCTCTGCCTGACTGCCTCATCACACCTAACTGCCTCTGCCTCAGTCCCTACTGCCGCAACTTCATCCAGAAGGACATCTAGAATGACGTCCAGAAGGTCATCTGGCTGTTTGGTCTAATTAGCATATTATGCTTTTATTATTATAGATAGATGATAATTTTCATGACTTTAAAGAAATATTTTTTTTTTCTGTGTAATTATTTTTTATAACCATGGAAGAAAAATACTAAAATGGTATGTGAGGTAGAAAGACTCTAATACAGATAAATGTTTTGAAAACAGCATTGAATGTATTTGTTAAGTGGGAAAAATAATGTCTTTCTACCTGTGAATTGTTTGTTTCACAAATAGATAAAAGCGTCAGTATATTGAGCATTTCTATAGGTGCTAGGCAATGTTCCAATAGCTTTAGATATCTTACATCACTTATTTTTACAACAATCTAAAATAACATAGATCCATTTGCAAGTGAGAGAATTTAGACTTAAGGCAGTTTTTATAATTTTCCCAATGGCATTCCATCAGTACATAATAGAGTCAGGATTTTGGACAGAATTTCTTTAAATTCTTCTTAAATACTCATATACTGTAATGTATACATTAGTGAAATTACAAAATCTTTTGTGAGCTTCTAAAACTTAAGGAGAAAAATGCAATTACATTTTTTTCTTAGTTTAGTAAAAAAAATTAAAATACAAAATGTGAATCAGGATTACATCAAATGTGACAGACATGAGAATAGGTTTTGTTAAATATGTATATTTTCTTTGATGTATTTTATTCCAGATTCATTATTTTACTAATATCTCAATTATTAAAAGAAGTTCAGGGATTTAAGAAAACTGGATAATTTAGGTAGCACACCAGTACCTTTTTTTTATCTTAATTAAGTCCCTCAGTAGTTAATTTAAAAAAATCTTGAAACATGATGAATTCGGTTTTGTAAGCTAAAGCCATGTCTGTTCGTATAGAAATTGTAAAATTAGTTATACTTTATTTTTTCCTTCCACTATGAGATAATACAATTTTTCTGATTTTCAAATTTCCTTTCTAATGTCATCATTTTGTTTTGCTATATTAGTTCCTCTTCTTTGTTTAGGACCTTATTCTCTATTGTCTCTATCCTGAAGGTGATTGAGTTGTCAGACTCAAATCTGTATCTATCAGCTAGCCTTCATCGTAAATAGAGCCAACTACTAATTGATCATTTTCTTCCTTTAAAAATGAATGCTCCTCTTAAAAGTTTCTAATTCTTATGCGTATACTGACATGGGTTTTGAGGGAGAAGATGACTTTATTGAAATTTTCTTTAGCTATGTCTTACAGAATAAAGTTGTTTTTGCTTCGATAAAGACACAATGAAATCCACAATGACTTACTATGTGACTCGCTGAACAGACACTTAAGATATTGAGAAAGTCATTGGACAAGTATTTATCAAAAGTGTACTATGTGCCATGCACAATTCAAAATACTGTCAAATGACAGTGAATATGCTAGACAGAGAACTTGCATTTTAGAGAAGAGAAATATAGATTAAACAATAAATTCATGTGACAATAAATTAGTTAATAGTAAATAACTGAAATATTGAAATAAGAACAATTTAGTTTAGATCCTCAGAGAAAAATTTAAGAATATTTATAATCATTAGGTAAGCTATAAATAATAAGAAGCCAGCCATAAGAGAATCTGATAGAAACATGTCCAATGAAAAAGAGAACACTAAAAGAGAGTTCCTTATTGTGAGATATATATATACTGATTTCTGCTCTAGCTTCTGACACAGACCTTCTGAAATACTTGTAATTTCTTGGGTGATAAGAGTATCTTTTGTCCTAAAAACATAACTCTGTCTGGGCTCCTGGATGGCTCTGGATAGGTGCTGGTCACCAGAAAAAACAAGCCATGATTAGAAGCTTGGAATTTTCAGTCCTGCCCCTGATTCTATTGGAAGGGAGAAGGATTGAACATAGAGTTTATGATCTATCATGCCTAGGTGATGGACTCTCCATAAGAATCCCAATAGTACGGCGCTCAGGGAGAGAGCTTCCCAGGTGTCAAATATATCCTCACTGGGAGAGTGACACACCTCAATTCAACAGAGACAGAAGCTCCTGCACTTGGAACCCTCCCAACCTCACCCTATATATGTCTTCATCTAGCTGTTCATCTGCATCCATTTTCATATCTATATATATAAAAGCCTAAGCATCCATTACAACCGAATGACTGGAATGACTGGAATGACCAGTCCACCATTCACTATGACATGCACTGACTACCAGTGGGCAGACGCTCAATTCAGGAGCTGCCCCCTTGTCGTCAGTACACTCCTACAGCCAACCTTCTGCACAGGCCAACCTCCTGCAGTCCCTCCCCCCAGCTAAGGCTCTGGGCCCCAGAGAATCTGGGTTTGGGAAGCCTGTAGGAAGAGAGAGATCCTGACGCTGATCAAGACAGAATAGCAGCTCAGAGGGGGCAGAAGGAGCAAGGCAGCAGACTAACTGTAAAGTAAGCACCATCGCCATCTTACCTCTGCCACCGCACCACCACTGCTCGCTATTCTGTCTCCATCAGCCATGTATAGCTCAACCTAGTGCCTTTCCAGGCTCCTAACCCCTGATTGGCTCGCACCTGTATGGCAGTGTGCCACCATTTGCTGAAGTCAGCTACCTATCATGCTTGGGGGTGAAGCCCCGAGAAAATGTGTGGCTGAGTAGGAGAGACAACCTGTCTGTCTGTCAGCAACCCCACCCTGGGGAGAGTGAGGCAGCCTGAGTGTGGGCAGCGAGGTAGAGCTGTATTTCCACCTCAGAGTGTAGCTAGTTTTCAGGCCATTTTGGGGAGCCCTGTCTATGGTCTTTGCTTGCTGCTACCTCAGCACATCTATACAACTAGATTGGGGTCTGCCGACCAACCTCTGTGATCCCTCCCCCCCGCCTCCCTGTGCACTAATTTGTGCACCGGGCCTCTAGTTCTTTAATAAACAGGCAAATCTAAGTTTTTCCTTGAGTTCTCTGAATTACTCTAGCAAATTAGAGTAATTTGGAGTAGATTATGGGAAGAGCTGACTTGTAGCCAAATCAGACTGAAGTTGTGGGTAACCTGGGGATCTAAGACTTTTGATTGACACCAAAGGGGGTGGGATCAGTCTTGTGGGACTGAGCCCTTAACTGGTGGGATCTGATGTGATCTCCAGGTAGATGATGTCACAATTGAGTTAAATTGTAGGATGCCCAGCTGGTGTTAGAGAGACTGTCTTGTTATGTGCAAAAACCTTCACACATTTGGTGACCAGAAGTGTCAGAAGTACAATGTTCTGTGGGACTAGTAAACAGTCACACAGGAAAGAAAGACACATGTGGAAAATGATGTATAATGTTATGTATAATGATGCATCAATATCTCAAAAGTGATACCAGATAAGCTTGTATAATTAAACAGAACATAGATTATGTAGGACTTTGCAAGGATTTTAAGTCAGTAAGATCATGTTCTGATTTGTAATTTTATTTTGTCTGCTAAATGTATTATACTGTTATATGGGGCAATTATTTTGAGGAAAAATTAGAGAGAAAGAAGACAATTAGAAGGTTGTTACAAATGCTTGGGGAAGAGATGATGGTGGCTATTACTAGAGTAATATTAGAGGTTAGCTAACCTGTCTCCACTGCACACTTTGAAAAAGGTGATCCTTTCAGTTCAAGGCTTGCCAAGTAAAAAAGTATTTGAACCAATAAAAAGAAAAGATACATTCCTG
>NW_006293550.1:1343532-1344208 GCF_000327345.1 Myotis davidii
AAAGTCACAAAACACCAAGATAGTAAGGAGAGCATGGGCTGAATTTTCACACAGTCTTACCCCCAGGCTAGACACCCTTGTCATTGCACAATCCACACACTGTAGACATGGTGGACACTGTTGAAGTATTGTGAAGTGAATGGGTTCAGGATATATTTTTAAAGTAGATTTAAGAATCCTTATTTAATTCCTTGGCCAATGTGTCTCAGTTGGTTGGGCATTGTCCCACGCACCAAGCGGTTGCTGGTTTGATTCCGAGTCAGGGCACAGGGCTCGCTTTTGGGCGTAATCTCTGGTAGGGGGTGTGCAGGAGGCAGCCAATCAACGTTTCCCTCTCATATTGATGTCTCTCTCTCTCTCTCCCCTCCATCCTTTCCCTTCCTCTCTCTCTCTCTCTCTCTCCCTTTTCCCCTCTCCCTTCCTTGTTCTCTAAAAACTAATTAATAAGTGGGGGGTTTGAGGGGCAATGGGGAGATACGGATACATATGTAATACCTTAATCAATAAAATAAAATAAAATTTAAAAAAAACTAATTAAAAAAGTAAAAAAAATAATAACCTTATTTGATTGGTTTGGCTCAGTGGATAGAGCGTCGGCCTGTGGACTGAAGGGTTCCAGGTTTGATTCCAGTCAAGGGCACATACCTGGGTTGCAGGCTCAATCCCCAGTAGGGGC
>NW_006293550.1:1344264-1345191 GCF_000327345.1 Myotis davidii
CCCCAGTGGGAGATGTGCAGGAGGCGGCTGATCGATGTTTCTCTCTCATCGATGTTTCTAACTCTCTATCTCTCTCCCTTCCTCTCTGTAGAAAATCAATAAAATATATTTAAAAAAATAATAATATCTGGGCTCTGACTTGAGGCACTCACATGATGTTTATTAAAATTAAAAGCAAATTCAATAGGAGTATATTTGAGGGTAAAAGACAGTTATGTTTTGGCAAAATTTTACAAGTCGTCTGTTAAAAATCTAAGTGTAAATATTACACAGACATGTGGGAAAATTAATTTGGTGTTTTGGAGAGATGGCTCACACAGTGGGAATATTTGAAATCATAGGATTAGATGAGCTCACATAAGGATAGTGACTAAAGTCTAGATGCACAAAACAGGGATTCAGGGCCAAGCCCTGGAATATGTCAACATTGGAGATTGAAGGGGCCACTATCAAAGAAGACAGATGTGAGGTTAGAAGGAAAACCAGGGATTCAAAGAAAAAATGTATTTCAAGTAGATAACTATGAGTTTTGACAACATGTAGGTCATTAGCAACCTTACAAAAGATACACTTAGTGGCGTAGTAGGCCTGGGCGGTGGAGTGGTAGGCCTGGGAGCTCTGAGTGCTGTGAAGAAAGAGTGGAGGTAAGAAAATAGTGATATTTTCTACAAAAGACTTTTTCAATAAGTTTTGCCTTGGGTGGGAGTAGAGAGATGGGGCTATCGCTAGGGTGGGGTGGGTGGGATGAGGTGGGATGTGGAGGTCAAATTTTTATTTTTGTTTTTAGAAAGGCAAATGAGAATGATTTGACATAATTGGGAAAGTATGTGCAGGAAAAGGAGGACACATTATCAGTAGTGAAGTCCTTGAGAGGCCAAGAAATTCCTTAGAAGAACCGTAGGGAAGTGATGTTGTTCATTGAATAGC
>NW_006293550.1:1346201-1348045 GCF_000327345.1 Myotis davidii
AAAGACGTGGTTTCATTTTTAACATTTGAAATTCTTTAAGCAAACTTCCTGGTGTTTTAAAATATGAAATAACAATTATCTGTGTCTTAGGAGTTTTATCGTATTAATATTCTATATTGATGATAACTTGGAGATGCAGTTTTATTCTTAGATATAAAAAGGTTACTAAAAAGTCAGCATTTTTATTTTTTTAACTCTTTTTAAAAAATATACTTTATTGATTTTACAGAGAAGAGAAAAGGATAGAGAGTTAGAAACATTGATTTGGCTGCCTCCTGCATGCCCCTACTGGGGATGTTCCCGCAACCAAGGTACATGCCCTTGACCAGAATCGAACCTGGGACCCTTCAGTCCGCAGGTCGACGCTCTATCCACTGAGCCAAACCAGTTAGGGCAAAGTCATCATTTTTAAACATGATACAAAATAGACATAAAACCATACTTTGACCAATAATATTTACTTCTAATATAATCTCCTGGAAGAATAATCTGAAATATATATTAATATTTACCTACAAAAATACTGATTATAACATTATATAAAGAATCATCATAAAATTTAAAGTCCAAATATGAGGAAAAATTAAATCAAGACACATCTAAACAAAGTTTCATTTCCATCAAATACATTAAACAATTCAAAGTAACCCTTTGAGTCCTGGCTGGTGTGGCTGGTGTGGCACCACAGGCTGACAGTGTGATTCCTGGTCAGGGCACATGCCCAGGTTATGGGCTGATCCCTGGTAGGGGGCATGTAAGAATCAGTAGATGGGTGTTGTTATCTCTCCCTTGCCCTTCTTCTCTCTTTAAAAATCAATAAATCTATTTTCAAAAACAATTAAAAGTAATCCTTTGATTGACTAAATGAAAGCCTTGCACTTCTGTTCAAGGTGGAATTACAAAGACTGGATTTATCCTCTTGTAGGAAACAACTTAAAACCCAAACCTGCTTTTAGATAATGGATATCAGGCAGCAAAGAACTGTAATCCCTGAAAAAGAGAAAACAAAACAGGTGAACCCTACAATTATCTCTGCCTGCTGTCTGGAAAGAATTACACGCTGCAAGGCAACGAAGGCAGGCTAGGCAGAGCTAGGCAATCCTCCTGAGGTGAAAAGAAAGAGTTGTGAGTCTTAGCTATTGATGGTGGCTATAGTTCCTTAGGCAGCGTAACTAAGAAGGTAGAGCTGCAAATAGGTAGAGCCCAATTATCTTCAGAGACTTCAGATGAATACTGATGAGCACATATATGTGAGGAAATATCTGAGTTTAAGGAAAGAAGGACGTGAAAGGATTGGATTTACCTTTGAAACTCACAAAAGAGCAAGAATATTATGTGTTCCCATTAGCCAGAGTAGAAAAAACTTATAAGTCACAAGACATCAGGTGGAGTACTTAAAAAGATACCACCTTAGTAGTAGGACAAAACTAGCTCTAGACTAATGGCTTTTTGATCCCTTTGAACAAAACTTACATTAAAAACACCTAAAAGGATCAAATTGTTTCCAAGAAACTTAAGTTCACCTTAGAACAAAGCTAAAGAATGTTTATAAGAAATACATGTATATCAGTATATGTATACTCAACTAGATGAAATTAACAATAAAAAATTAACAGGCATACAAACAAGCACGATCGAGCTCCTCCTGTCTTTCGCCAAAAGTGCCTGGAGCGCTATCAAAGCTTCGAAATGGCATCCAGTTCTAAGTCTGCCTTTATTAGCGATGATGATATTGCTAAATATGTCAATGTAGTAAAGGTTTCCTTAAGTTTTTGAATATGTAACTTCATTTACTTGCAATTAATAATTTTTTTCCCTAACCTGCTGTAAAATCAGCAAAAATG
>NW_006293550.1:1349469-1350959 GCF_000327345.1 Myotis davidii
CGTACATCCATCTGACCGTCTGACCGACCGACTGGTCGGTACATGATGCACACTGGCAATTTAAAAATAAATATTGCCTCGCACATTGCACAATACAATAAAGCTCTCGCTGGTACCAATCGCATGCATGTTTTAATTTTATAATACTATGTTATATATACTCTGTTTACATGTAATTTTTTGCAGTGATGTAATTATCACATGAATCTTCTAATTAATTTCCTTTTAATGTGCACAAATCCATGCACCAGGCCACTGGTTATTTAAATAAAAACAAAGCTCAAAATAACATGAAACAGAAACTGATAGAACTGTACATAGACTAAGTCAAAATTATAATCCTAGATTTCACAGTCTTCCACAACACAAAAACAACTTTCAAGACTCCTTTCACACTAATTGATAGAATAAGTAGACAAAACTAGTAAAGATTTATGAGTAGAAAAACACTAGAAACCAACATGATACAATTGGCAGTTATAGAAAACTTCACCCAACAATAGCAGTGTTTCTATTCAAGTGCATAAAGGATATCTACTATTATAGGCCATATTGTGAGCAATAAGACATCTCAGTATTCTAAAAAGCCAGCAGGTTGCTATCTCCCGAGGGGTCCCAGACTCGAGAGGGCACAGGCCGGGCTGAGGGACACCCCCTCCCCCCCGAGTGCACAAATTTTTGTGTACCGGGCCTCTAGTATAATTATATTCAACATGTTAAAAAATGTAAATGAAACATGAAAGATGATAACCAGCAAGAAAGAAGATATAAAGCAAACCTAAATCAAAATTCTAGATAAGAAAACTATGTTTAACATAAAAATGCAAGAACATAAAAAGATATAATAAAATAAAAATGCAATGAATATAATTAACAGTATAATAAATGATTTAGGTAGGTATAACCATTTTAACATCATAGAAAATAAATTTCCGATTAAATAATATTACTGGGATTAAGAACATTTTATAAACATAAATTTATCTAACTTAAAATAATCTCTTTCTATATATATAAAAGGCTAAGTGGCCAACCATCCATGAGTCCAACCGTCTGACCGACTGTCCGGCTGGTACATGTGACGTGCACTGGCAATTTAAAAATAAACGTTGATTCCCACTTGCACGATACAATAAAGCTCTCGCTGGTACCAATCGCATGCGTGTTTTAATTTTATAATCCTATGTTATATATACTATTTTTACATGTTATTTTTTGCAGTAATGTAATTATCACATGAATCTTTCTTCTAATTAATTTCCTTTCAATGTGCACAAATCCGTGCACCAGGCCACTGGTTATTTAAATAAAAATAAAGATCAAAATAACATGAAACAGAAACTGACAAAACTGTAAATAGACTAATTCAAAATTATAGTCGTAGATTTCACAGTCTTCCACAACACAAAAACAACTTTCAAGACTCCTTTCACACTAATTGATAGAATAAGTAGACAAAACTCGTAAGAATTTATGAGTAGAAAACACTA
>NW_006293550.1:1351073-1351752 GCF_000327345.1 Myotis davidii
CGGGGGTGTCACCAGCCTGGAAACGGCCATCAGCCCCTCATCCAGGCCCACCCTGCCCCCAGCAGAGACCCTCACCCAGGCTGGCCACACCCCCCAACAGAGACCCCCACCCTGATGAGGGCAGACAGCAATTAAAGAAATGAACTCAAAATCAAGAACAGGCATTAGCATAAGACCTAGACCTCAAAGTATTTTTATTTTATTTATTTTAATTTTTAATATTTATGTTTATTGTTGAAAATGTTACAGATGTCCCCTTATCTCCCACATTGACCCCCTCATCCCTACTCCTGCCCCCTCCCCATGCTTTCATAAATTTTTAACAAAAAGCAGGAGAAAATCTTTGTAACTTTAGGTTAGACAAAGATTTTTTTTAGATAGGACACCGAAAGCACATACTGACAAAAGTTAATAAATTAGACATCAAAATTAAGAATTTCTGTTTTTAAAAATCATGGTTAAGAGAATAAAAAGAGAAGATATAACATGGCAGAGATATTTTCAAATTATACATCTGACAATGAATTAACATTCAGAATATATAAGCTTTCCAAATGCATTAATAAAAAAAAGACAATACAAAAATAAAAGTCTACAGAATATTTGAATAAACACTTCCAAATGAGATAAATGGATGCCAAACAAACACATGAAAAGATGTTTAACACCATTAGTTGTT
>NW_006293550.1:1351807-1353275 GCF_000327345.1 Myotis davidii
ATTAAAAATGCAAAAATTCTAAGGTCACACAATAAGGGGTTCATATAGTATGGTACCATGTATAATTTTATCACCCAATGTCACCCCAGTGAATTAAAACATTAAAAGAATAAATTAATTTATATTTACAGAAAGCATATCAGTGGTAATTTGAGGATGGATGTGGGATAGACATGTGGAAGACCATCCAAATATTTACAAAGGAGCATGAGAAAAATTTTGGTGATATTCAGTATGTACTATCTTCGCTGTATTCATGGTTGTGGAGTTTATTACGTATAAAAGCTCAGCGTAGTACAATAAACACTTAAAATGCTTGTAGTTTATTGTATGTTAATTATACCTCCTTAAAGCAAAAATGGAAAGACATTTAATGTTTATGTTAATGTGTAAGGACAATAATATGATAAATTTATTTATGCACACTAAAAGCAAGTATTCCAAAACATGAACTCACCCTGGTAATAAAAAATGTTTTTTTACAAAATTTTTTCTGTCTGTGAATGCATTATGGAAATATCACCAAATGAAACTCTTGCATTTATAATTAGGGAAAACATTCTGAAAAAGGGACTCTATGTCTATCTCATCAATATCTGTACAAAAAGATTGTTTTTCTCTACTCTTAAATTATGGACTTCCTTTTCTTCATTGGGCGGAAACTCGGGATCTTGTTTTTGTTTTTTTTAAAAGCCTTTCACAACACTATTAGCCCCAAATACAATTGGTTGTCTAGTTTTCTATCCCTTCAAAGAATAGAAGCTGAAATAACTGTTAGAGGCCAACATAGTCACTTAAGTGATAATTGATATGAGGCAGCATGACTATGAAAAATTAGAGGGTAGGCAGAACAGTCCTATAACGAATGTTCATAATAGTGGGCCTGAATGAACAATAAAATGTTTAAGAGTCTTTTAGTCACTATTTGTCAATAACATTCCAGATAGATTTATTGTCTATGTGAAGAAGTATCAAGATATTTGCCAGACTCATTCCCAGCACAGAGTGCCAAGGAATTAGGAATGGCCACGGCACAATTTTAGGAAACTAAAGTGTTGGCTTTGACTATAAAATAAATCTTAAATGATGCTCATTCTAAACTCACACCTTTTTTTAAGAGAAAAATACTGTTTGAATTAAGAAAATGAGAACTAATACACATTTTTTTGCATTTTAAGAAAATTCACTTTGTTTAAGAAAGATGAAAAGTTTTTTCTTCTTTTTTTAATGACCAATATCATAAGTGTTTAATAATATTGTACAGGGAATTCCAATGGACAAGTCTATTCCCAAAGAACTTGTTGAGTACTAAAGATAGCTATACTAAAAGAATATTTCAGGCCAAGACTAAGTTGATGAAAGCCTTAATAAAAGAGTAGATTGAATATATGATGGCCACATAATTTATCAAAGTTCCTCAACATAGAGATAATTCTTTTTTTCACCATTTATTGGCAAAACCTTCAGC